>NC_140272.1:13103992-13256492 GCF_964030765.1 Micromesistius poutassou
CTTGCTGTATATGTCTGTAGGTGTTTGGCTCTGCTTCTATGTGGGTGAACTGAGCTGTGAATGTTTTTACACGTTGTCAGCCACCTGGACTCTGTCTACAGGTGTTAACTGATCTGTGTGCATGTGTGTTTTTGTGTATGTGCTTGTGTGTGTGTGCATGCATGTGTGTGTGTGTGTGTGTGTGTGTGTGTGTGTGTGTGTGTGTGTGTGTGTGTGTGTGTGTGTCCGTTTGTGTGCGGTGACCAAATGTGACCAAACAGATCACATGTCCACGAAGGATCCATGGTAACAGCTAACAATAGGTGATCCACAATGAGTCAGAGGGCAAACACTCATACACACGCACACGCACACACACACACACACACATTATGAAAGTCACATCCAACACATCTTGTTATAGAGGCAAAGTGCCGTTTACCACCATTTCACGCTGAGAATAAACAAAAAACATCAAATTTCAGCACTACTCTGGCTAATCGTTTGGGACAGCTCTTTAAAAAACACATTGTCATTCTGCAGGTCCTTCAGTCTACAGAAATACCTCAGATATATAAATGAGATCAGACAGATTGTTTCTAAACCACTGAGCGTGACATATTCCCTGCTGCTGTCGATTTCCAAGTTCTGTCTGGAAAATGTCATGCGAATCAGGGCTCATTTCTTTGCATATAATCAAAGCAGGTGTCTCGACTTAGTTTCCGACTATAAAGCTGCCAAGCATCTGTGGTTTCCAGTAGACAGAGTGCCATAGGCTACCTTGATTTGACTCGTACTTTTACCATGACACCTGTCAGCGCCCAGCATTCAGGAAGGAGGAATTTCTAATTCGTAATAACCTCTGGGTACTGTTTATTGAACAATAAAATTGGAACACCACGCTTATCACTATTCATTAAGGGAAAAGACATTTCTATATCCTTCAACCACGGATTCAGTACAGAAACTTGTTTTTATTACATTATATATATTACATAAAATGGAATATAATAATAAAATAATAATATAAAAGTATAAACCTGACAAATGACAAACAATCCTTTGGCATCAAACCACTTAAAGCCTATGAAAGCCTTTTGAATGGGTTTATTGGGTTACATTTGACAATTATTGTGTGTTATCACTGTTAAAACGGTGCTATGTATTATGTATATTATATTTATTTATTAGGCGCTGTCGTGATTTCTTCTGCTTATAAGCAGAAGTCCCAACTGTAGATATCCAACCTTCATAACAAAATAAACATTAGTTAGGGACCGTTCTGAATTTATGGGATGGACCACTGGAGAAAAATAGGGGGGGGGGGGGGGGTTATGTCTTAATATTTTTCATTTTTCGTTGAGGGGTGGGTCACCCAGCAATTTTTAGTCTGGGGGGGGGGGGTTTCCGATAACCTTCTTAAAGCCTTCCCCTTTTTTCATTCCCATGGCATGAAAATTTCACTTTATGAGGTTTTCTAACATTAAGTTGAGTTCCCCTAGCCTCCCTATGGTCCCCCAGTAGCTAAAAATTGCATTAGGTGTAAACCGAGAAGTAGCTATCTTACTCCGTCTTTGAAAAAAGGATCGCTGAAACGTGTCGATTTGGGATCTGGCCCCATATGTTACCTCCCCCAGGCATGCAAACTGGTTTGGGGTGAAAAAGGTGAGAATGATGCGTGAGCCGAGGAAAACACATACCCACTAGGGGGTTCCAGGGTTATACTCTGGGGAGTTATAAAAAAAATAAAAAAATAAATGGCGTAATGAATTATATTCATCAGACAGGAACCTTTTAAAGGTGACATATTATACCACCAGGTTTGACTGTGATAAGCCATTACAAGCCTTTTTGATCTATCCAGCACACATATAGGTGGACACACCCACTCTTCTGACATCACAAGTGGGTGTGTCCACCTATATGTGTGCTGGATAGATCAGTCTGCCAGCATACACTGGGTATGCTGGTAGACTGATCTATCCAGCACACATATAGCAAACGTTGCTCATCTATCCATCATACATCTAGATGGACACGCCCACTTGTGGTGTCAGAAGAGGGGGATTTTCGGCTAACGGCTTATTAAGCGCTTGTAACGGCTAATCACACTTACACCTGGTGGTATAAAATGTCACCTTTAATCCAGGTTTGCTCGAAATAACATAAACCATAAATTTCAGAAAGATAGTTAATCATACAATTTATTAAAGTGCTTTTTGGACTATTGCTTATCATTGAATGACACAAGTGTTATTATTGAGTTGAAGAAGCCAATGAGCTTAAGAAAGCGAAATATGCTGAAATGGCTGGAGAGGCAGCACAGCGAGGCTGGAGTACGCGACTAAGGCCTATTGAAATCGGTGTGCAGGGGTTTGTGGCTAGATCTGCTACTAGCTTGCTGTCTGAACTGGACATTTGTGGGCGAAGTCTGAGGCAGGCCTTGACCTTGACAGTAACATCACATTCCACAGCTAGCATCTATTCCTGAGAAAAAGCTGATATTAGCATTATCAAGTACCACTGCATGCACCATGTATTGCTAGTACTTACTACATATGTATATATTAATTACTGGGTAACTACCCTCAAATAAGTTGCTACTGTGAAATCAATAATGAAAGTATTTATATGGTTACAGTTAATGGCTGGCGATGTCTATTTTGCTGCAGGTGAAATGGTTAACTGACAATATATTTATGTTTATATGTTTCTTTTAGGCAACGTGATCTTGGGAGAAGAAAAAGGAGGGCTTCCAAAGCAAAATTAAACAGGGAGTTGCAGAAACTACAGGATCAGTTGAGGAAAGTCGAAAAATGAGCAGAAAAATTCTGAAAGCGGCTCCAATGATCAAAAAAGGACCATCTATCTCCAAGATCCAAAGTCAACAAGTTGCTTGGCAAATCTCGGGCACATCCCTAAGGAGAACCCTGTAGTTCCATACAGCAGTAGCTGAGGAAGTACGTACCAAGTACGTACATTCAAAGAGAGAGATGACAGATAAGTCATTGCAGGAATAGTCACCAGCAAAATCCTGAAGAAGTACAGGCTGCAGAGATTGGCAGAAGAGGTTTTGGGATTTTCAAGGAGGAGGTGGACAAAACTGGCAAATGAAAATGTCTGCAGGTACCAGAGGAAGAAGCACGAGGGGATTGCTGCCATGCTGAGATCAACGGTGAGATTGTTCTTTTCACGTGACGATCAGCAGGATCACAACTGGAAAAAAGCAAACGATGACAAAAGAAAAGAAGAAAATGCAGAAAAGATTGCTGGTGGATTCAATGAAGAACCTCCATTTGAAGTTCCTGGCTGAGCAGACCAACCTCCGTCTATCATACTCACTGTTCTGCACACTTCGCCCCTACTGGGTTGTGCATCCAACATTGGCAGATTGTGAAACATGCATGTGCAAACAACATGAAAATCTAGGCTTTATTGACAAAAAGCTTCACCAGATGCACATCATCGACACATCCAATTTGGAGAGCCTGACACAAGCCATCACGTGTGACACCACAAGCAAGCAATGTATGTATGGGGAATGTGAGGAATGCAGCAAGAATACCTATGCACTCACAAGCCACTACAGAGCCACCGATCGTGTCTCCTACCTTCAGTGGGCCACTGTGGACAAATAGCACAAAAATGATCCTGGAGCAGCCTCAAAGATCACTTTGAAAAAAGAATTTAAATGCTCCCAAGAAGAGCTGGTGGAAACGTTTGTCATTTTGCTCCAGAAATTCAGGAGCTATCTCTTTAACATCAGGCAGCAATATGCTTTCTCACGGGCCCTGAAGCTGAACCTCCCTGCAAATGAATGTGCAGTCCATATTGACTTCTCAGAGAGCTACGGCCGCAAGTACAGCGCTGAAGTACAAGCTGTCCATTTTGGTGCATCACACCAACAGGCCACTTTGCACACTGGGGTTTACTATGTGGGGGGGGGGCATCTGCCCCTACCTCCTTTTGCACTGTATCGGCATCCAGACTGAAGGGACCACCTGCCATGGAACACCTGGAGCCCATCCTGAGGGAAATCCGAGAGAGATTCCCGGATGTGACAACGATCCATTTTTTTAGCGACAGCCCCTGCACACAGTACAAGCAGCGTGGTCATTTTTACCTCTTTTGTACTGAAATTTTCAAGAAGGGGTTTACAAGAGGAACCTGGAACTACTTTGAAGCCAGCCATGGCAAAGGCGCCCCGGATGGTGTGGGTGACACATTGAAGAGGAGGGCCGACAGGCTTGTCAGCCAAGGAGTTGATATCCCCACGGCATTGTCCCTGTACCAAGCTCTGAGTGAGGGACAATCTTTTTTCTGGCCGTTGAGGGAAGATCTCCATTGGTATCCCTTGGAGGATGTGCTGACTCATTCCTCCCCCAGAGAACGTTACCTCACGCCACATAGCCATCGCAAGAGAGGTATGGGATACTCTGGCCAGCCATGAAAATTAAATCTGAACATTATAACATCAGCTTTTTAAAATATTGATCAGTTCATGACTATTTTTGATATGCTCATTCATTTTAATGCCAGGTTGTCGGCCTACTGTAATATGACTATTTTTTATGTTTGTCCATTGAATATTTGATCAGATTGTTCAGTTTGTGGTCTTGTTGACATGATAATGATTTTTTTATCATTCCTACTCATCCTGTTGATCCTTCATCAAAACGATATATAAAATATTACTAAACAGTCCTGTGGTCCTGAATATTTATTTGTCACATTTATGTCATGATCTACAATCAAAAGTAATGTATCCATTCAACCGTTACTTTGCACAACCCTGTTACCATATAATTTTTATTAAAATAATCTTAAATGATTTTCTCAGCTCACAAGGGTTTAACCTATTGTCCTTTTAATAGTTTGAATGATTATATGCATAATGTATTTGAGCAAATATTTGAAAATAAATACTGAAATTAGTAAAAAAAAAAACGTGTGACTATTGAAAAGTTGGGCAAAATAGATTTCAAAAGTTGCTTAAATTAATATAAGTCAAGTCTTATCTGAAATTCCATGTGAATGTGACTTTCTTTACTTAATGGTAAAGGATTTCTTAAACAATATTTTAAAATGTACTTTTTTCAGGTTCCTGAGTATTCATAAAAGGGTTGCGCCAAGCATAGCACACAACAAATAAAACATCTCATAAAAAGTGTACCTTTGATGCCTGAGCTGGACGAATCAAATTATTTGATGGTTTATTACCTGTTTTTCTTAAATACATAACAGAAAATGATCAAATAATGGGTCAATTTTTCAAAAGTGTTGATGCCTAAATTATCCTCCAATTCTGGAATGACCCGGTTAGTAACATGTCCTTGGCAACAGAACAAGCAAGTAAATGGCTGTGGGTAAGGAGAAAACATACTTCCTGGGGTGAAAGCTAAGGTAAGCCAGCTGACTAATGTGCTAACGTGTTTGTTTGGTCAGGGTTAGGGGTAGGGCTAGGGGTACGATGCAGTAAAGAGTATTTGGATGCATTAAATGTGGCAATGTGGTGGCAGCATAGAGGGGGGTGACTCCAGGATGTTGGTTTCATTGTTAAGCCCTCAGGAGGTGTTGTGGGCCTAACTTAACGAAACATCAGTGAAAGAGGGTGCCCACTTGATAACCCCAATGAAATGCTGCATACTGCATACTGCTGTTAGATGGGCCATTTGTCTTGTGTTTTTCACCATTGGTTGGTAGCTTAGTGGCCGGCGTGCTTGTAAGGTTAGTTTTGGCAGGGGCTCCTGAATATGTGTTTTCCTTGGATTTTGGCACAAGGGATTATAACATCTGATCCTGTGTATTAGTGAAATATTGTAAATTACGATACTTAGGCCAATATTCAGGGTGGAAAATATTTATTAGCCAAATTACCTTTTAGGTTTTAGTACTTTCCTGTAATTATCTTAATTTTTCTTGCACATAAAATGTATATTTCACATGAAAGCACATTATCGTCTAGAGATGTTATGTGATAAACATGTGATGCCAAACGGCTCAATTTATGACACCAGGCTTTACATTTCACGTGTCACGTAAGACAAACAGAAGTATCTTTGTACAAGAATGCATGTGTAGGCCTATCACACATATATTTAAAAATTAAACACAATATTAATAACATTTGGACGTTTCTATGACCTGATACATGTGGTAAAATATGTAAAATAAAATAAACAGTTGAATAAATACAATTAAATATCCTAATCATCCCTTTTTATTTATGGCACCTGAGAAATTCTGACACTGAATTGGTATTCTGACATTTATAATGACAGCTATGCTCACATGGTGGTGATTGTCAGGTATATTGTATATCCTAAAATAAAAGTAAAATATATAATAAACATTATATTCAGTTGTGTTATACATTTCATATGTCAATACAGCATTCTTCATTTAAATGTTGTATTATTCCCTTTTCCTTTTGTTTTGTGCACATATATACTCAAATAGAGGAACGTATTAATGAAACTATTTCTCAAGTTCTAGAAATCATACCTCTGCTTAAGTGGCTTATGGTGCTGACTGTGGCTTTCATCACCTGATGAAATTCAAAAGACTATAGCTGCTATAAGTGGCCATGTTAACACAATGGCTGTTATTTGACATGACCTGCTTCCATTTCAAAGACTATTCAGACCTCAATTCACAAAATGCATAACGTATGTACACGCAGATTTCCGTTTTCTCCAAAATGGTTCTCAATAAGTAAAAAAAAAACAACAACACAAGACACATTAAAAAAACGAAATGAGTACCCTGATATAGTTGCAAAAGTTAAACACATAAGTGTGGGCAGCGGTGAATTGAACACAACAGTGGCTATAAAAGGATGTGAGGTACCGGTTCGCAAGTGTTCACTGAGGAGGTGTGGTCAGACAGACACAGAGCTTCAGGCAGTGTGGATAGACTGGGCCACTGGAGAGATCTCTGCGGTGCACCTCAGCCTCACTGAAGAGTGAGGCCGACGCATCCTTCCTGGCCCGAGGTGCACGCAGAGCTCTTTCATGTTGCTCCAGCGCTACAGATCTGTCTGCTTGGCTAAAGGCTAAACACTGTTAGCGCTCCCTTGTGTCCCTGAGCTCCACCTGAGAGACAGGCCCCCCCACAGGGGGAAAGCGGATCCCCTCTGATGTCTGCCCGTCAAATCCCGACGGTACCTTTAGCCCGCTGAGCCGTCCTCCCGTGTCAATGGTCACGTGTGCATTGTGTGTACAGTATGTGTGTGTGCTTGTGCCTTTTGTGTGTATAAACGTGTGCATATGCTGTGTGTGCCAAAAAGAGTATACCTTTTTTCTGTTGTTTTGTGAGTGTTTGTGCGTGCGTGTCTGTGTGTGTTTGCATGCGTGAGTGTATGAATATGCTTCTGTGTTAAATATGTGAACGAGTGCAAAGAAGATGTTTTTGGAATTGTCTTCCGTCAGGTGTGTTAAAGTCTAGCACATGTCTTGCCTTTTCCATATATGCACCATTAGTAGCACTATGACCATAAGGCTATGTGTACAGTATTTCCCAGAGTAAGACTGTAATACGATAATGCTGACACACAGATGTACTCGCCTCTACACTATTGGATACACAGTATTCAGTATAGAGACAGCAGTCAGTCTACAATTACTGTAGAAGAAAAAGCACAAGAATGAACATAGCTGCTCATGAGGTATTCGTTAAAGGCTTTGATTGGGTAATAGCTTGTAACACTGGGAAACTGTGAGTTGGTAACAGTGTGATGCTAAAAAAGGCAGTTTGAGCTGAGAAAGTGACTGGAGATAGAGACAAACTAGGATGATGACAATCATTCCAATCAATATCAGAAGATTGGAGAAGATTATAGCTACAGATAGCTATACCAACGCTAGTGAACAGTGGAGTGTGGATGTACCACAATGGCTTTAACAAGACAAAATGGTCCATCTTGCCAGAAAGAAACAGCATATAGCAGGTTTTGCCTCACACACGGCAATCAACAAACAAGTTACATTATTATATAACAAAAGAAAAGCATTATATAATAAATATATTTATACAGTACTTACAGCACATTCATTTACATTATGTACACATTGTGTGGGACGAGGACATCTGGTGGACAGAGTAGAGGCAGTGATTGAGACAGCTTTAGCACCACTGAACAAGAAGGCACGTCCTGGCACGATATAATCACCTGAAAAAGACCTGCCAACAAGATCAAAAAGAAATGATAAGATAGATTAATGACCCTGCTTTTAATCAAGAATGCAAACCTTTAACAGAGATGCATTCTACAAGTCAACATTTATTTTTAGTTTACACAAAATATAATATTGTAAAGGTCCATTGTAAGTGACGTTCTCGGGGACAATTGTAGCATTCATTGGTTGTATAGTACACCTGTTTTATGTAGTGGATTCTATTCCAGTATTACGGCCAGGCTGGAGGAGGCGGATGGAGTACATGTTCCACAGTATCCACCGCACATTCCTGTAACTCTGCTGCCATCCTGTGGAGGCAAGAAGAAGTGCACGGTGAGGTCTTTCTAAAATAGGTTTATAATAAATACAACTTGAGTAAGTACTAGGCCCTGTGGATATGGATAAACAAAAAGATTTTTGTCAAATGCAACTTTAAAGCATCCGAAATGAGGCATTCCACTTTCAGGTTTTTATTTTTTTGAAACATGTGGAAACAACCGCTTAACACTTGCTCATGTTCTAGTCATGTCAGGTCAAAAGTGCTATGCACAAACATGATGTCAATGAGTAGCCTTAGGAAAAAAACATTTAGTGCTGTATAGAGGGAGGATGGAGATCCTGTTCAGTTGGTTAAGGAGTCAATCTGTTATAAGTAAGCTATTTGTGACAGGCTTGTCTTGGTTAGATAGGTTTGCAATTAACCTTTTTAGAAAGTACATGCTCAGCAGCTTAGAAAAAAAGGATACTAAAAGTTTAAAGACCACCATAGTGAACAAGCTCATTAAATACAGACACACAGACAATAACATACTTTGCATGCATAAATCGACTCCCACAACACAATGAGGAAGCCGTGCCAGGCTAACGCCCTATCCTAGGGCATAAACAAACCACAGGGCACAACGAGTGGCTTGGCTGTTCATACCCAAAGAGCCCTCTCCATCTCACTAACATAACCTGTGCTCCCTTTACACCGGCCGCTCTGTGGAAATCAGACCAGGAACGTATCCCTGCTCCCTCCTGTGATGCCAGGAAAGCACTCTACAGCCTGATCTCCATTTCAAAGAGAGAGAGAGAGAGAGAGAGAGAGAGAGAGAGCGGGAGAGAGAGAGAGCGAGAGAGAGCGAGAGAGAGTAGGGGGTTGAGGGTACTTGAGAGAGCAGCTGCCCAATAAGGGTCTTTCCCAGCAGGGTCTCAGGGAGCCAGAGGAGTTTTGGATGAGGGAGCCCACTTGGGAATGTGCCCAGACAGCCTTCTCCTCAGCTCAAGAGTGCAAAGAGGACGGGAGCGAGAGAGGGAGAGAGAGAGAGAGGTAGGGAGGGAATGAAGGAGGGAGGGAATGAAGGAGGGAGGGGGGAGGGAGGGAGTGGGGAAGGTGGGTGATTGGAGGGATTAAATGTGAGCGGAGTTCATGATGAATAATCAAAAAAAAACGAGAGTGGAATCAAGAGGCACTGATGTAGGGAAGTAGTGAAAGATGGGGAATGAGAATGGGCTGCCAGGAGCTAATGAATAACAACTTAGGACTGAGTGTGCAAAGACTCAAAGCCGTTATTCCTTGGTTTAATGGAACTAAGATACCAAAGGGGGCTCCAAGAAAGATCGCTGGCTTTCTGTCTTTTAATCGTGCCGACTTGGAGAGCGTGATCTAGCGTGAAGTGTTGACCCGGTTCATCTGTACCTGTGATCTACTGATCTCAGCCACTGCATAGTTGCCCTGGGTGATCCAGTGGGTGTCCTGGGCCACCTGCAGTCCTGTACCTGAGAGGTTGACTCTGAATTGCCCCTGCAAAGGAGGGAGAGGTTTGGTCAGAGACAAGCTTCAGCATGACGACAGGCGATTGGCAACGCTGCACACATTTCCAGTTCTAAAAATATAGTATATACGTAAACTATATATGCCTATATAACAGGGCTTCATGACATTTTCTCTACCACAAACACGAAGAGAGAGAGAGCTGGCTAACTGGTAAATCTGGCTATTCCAAATAGAGTAAATTAAGCACTCAATGCAAGTTCACATACAGTACAGGCTATGAGCTCTGGAGCCGACTATGGATCTGGTGAGATTGATTCATTCTCACACCTTATGATGCATATACATCAGGTGTGAGAATGAATCATCCTCACACCTGATGTAGCATTTACATCAGGTGTATATACTGGCTTGTCTAGCATATACACCACACTGTGTGACAGCACAGACAGATCACACAGAGTCACACACACACACACACACACACACACACACACACACACACACACACACACACACACACACACACACACACACACACACACACAATGAAACAAACAGAGAGGGGGGCTCCCAACTGCCCAGCTCCCATGTTTCCAAAGGCAAACCGTGGAAAACACAGTAGAGGGGGA
The DNA here is from genome assembly GCF_964030765.1 of Micromesistius poutassou. Lineage (NCBI taxonomy): Eukaryota > Metazoa > Chordata > Actinopteri > Gadiformes > Gadidae > Micromesistius > Micromesistius poutassou. The sequence goes on from NC_140272.1 coordinate 13,114,537, forward strand.
AAAGTAGGTCAAAGGGTGCATTTGAGGTACTTCTTTTTAACTTTTGTCTTCCCCTCCGTGTTTTACTGGCTTTCCCTGGTGGTTGGCTGCTGATCATTAACAGGGTGGAGACGCAGGTCATCTGGGCCGCACATTGGGAGCAGGATAGGACTAGAGGGGTACGTGGGTACTGTGGGAACCTCGGGGCCAAGAGCACGGCAATCGTGCACATAAAGGAGGAAACACCATAGGGGGCAGAGTGTGCACGTTAAGCATTTGCACACGGCCATAAATGAACCCACAGCACAAACACAGAACACACTCAAATGCAACTGTGTGTGCGAAAACTAATAAACTTGTGTGGGTTTTGTGTGTATGCGCTCCAGTGTCTTTTGATATAATCATTACCAGCCACATTGGGGGTTTCCTTTCCAAGAAGAAGAATAGCTCGAATGAGTATTGGTTGGAGCCACATTTAATGATGACTGGCACGGCTGCTTTAAAGCTGAACCCTATGATACTATGAAGACTATGTTGACTGGAGAGTAGATTGGAACAATGCTGATGTACTGATATTCCTTCCCTCGTCGTAGTTCTCACCTGTGGACAGTGGGCGGCGCTAAAGCAGTCTCCAGCTGTTGCAAAGGGGACTCGCTGGCCTTCATGGGTGGATGCAAACTGCCAGTCTGTGGCTAAAGGACAAAACAGAATGACAAGGACGTAGAAGAAGAAAAAGAAAGAAAGCAGTGACACGTGACGTATTTTTTTTTAATGCTGGAGTAAGTTCGTCTTTCTGAAGCGTCATTATACCAAATATTTTGAAAAGCTTTCCAAGACCTTTTTGGAGCTTGTGAGATGCTGGTCTGTTTACAACAGATGATCCTAAACGTAACACCAGTTTTGTGTAGTCGTGCAATTTTAACCTAAACCCTGCTCCCTTTTAAGTGTGTCTCACAAATCACCTGGCAAGACATCTTGACTCCATTAGGCCAATCAGCTATGGGCATAATTAAGTGGAAAAGGAAACTAAACCTTTAGTGAGAGTGATGACATAGGAGAGCTCTAATTAACGCAGGCCTAGGAGGGTGAGGGAGACGTTCTGTGTCTAGCTGTCTCCCCGGCTATTACCAATTAGCTCTTTGTTTAATTGTTAACCTGGTATGCGTCTTACTACTTTTCCGTTCAGTAATCCCCTTAGTAGTAGCAGCATTGAAAGTCTTCCCTCATGAAGTGAGTGTGTGGGGGTGTTCCCATGCATGGTATTTATAGTAAAACTTAAGTTTACGACAATCATTCCCGGAAATCCCTGTTTAAACAACCCCAAGATTCTCCACTTGAAGCGTGAATGCTAATGCCTGACTTGACAAACGTCTTTTCTGAACTGTAAAGCCCAGATCTCTTTATATGGAAATGTGGTTTGAATGCAGCCTCCCTTTTTCCCTCGGTCAGGCTTCTGTGGGATACGGCTTTTACTTTAATAGTACATAAGGAGCATGTAAAAGTCTCTAACAGACACGCACTGTAACGTACACCTTGTTTAAGCTGTCACTACGAGCAGCAGACAACCTGTTCTTACCTAGAGGGATCCTTCAGGTGTTTCCTAATTGCATTGTGACCTTGAGTTGATCACGGAAAGCCCTCGGCGGTGCTTTAATGAATTCTGAGAAGGTTTGACTGATTCATGAACGCTGAAACGATTAATCGTTTAATCGTTGAATAATTGAATTGTCATTTACTAAGTAGAAAGAGTTCCTTGACAGATGTGTGTGAGAGAGAGAGAGAGAGAGAGAGAGAGAGAGAGAGAGAGAGAGAGAGAGAGAGAGAGAGAGAGAGAGAGAGAGAGAGAGAGAGAGAGAGAGAGAGAGAGAGAGAGAGAGAGAGAGAGAGAGTGAGTGTGTGTGTGTGTGTGTGTGTGTGTGTGTGTGTGTGTGTGTGAACTCACTGATGATGTGCATCTTGCTGAGGTCCAGGCGGACCTTGGAGAAGGCGGAGAGGCCAGCTGCGCTGTAGTCTTTCCTGCACTCACAGTCCTCTCTGCTGGAGCCGTTTGCTGGACACTGGGTGGGGTCTATCAGTCTGTACAATGTACGACCCATAGAGCACACACACACACACACAATAAAGAGGAAGATATGTGAATAGACCGAAACTCGCACACACACACACACACACACACACACACACACACACACACACACACACACACACACACACACACACACACACACACACACACACACACACACACACACACACACACACACACACACTCTTCATCCCTCATTTCACATTTCACTTCAGCCTTCTCCAAATAGGCTTCAGTCTAAGTGAATCCCTTTTTCTGAAGTGTGTAGCATATTATATTAAAATAGGACACTAGTTCACCATCATCCCCATTAGCAGACATTACCTGAAGCCAAAGACCTCGGAGAAGTTCTCCCGTTCCCCAGCAGTCAGGGTGAGGTACTCCTGTGGCGTGTCCGTCTGTAGGCCAGCACAGTAGACCTGAGGGAGCAGAGGAGGAGGACCAGGAAGATGAGAAGGAGGAGGACCAGGAAGATGAGAAGGAGGAGGACCAGGAAGATGAGAAGGAGGAGGACCAGGAAGATGAGAAGGAGGAGGACCAGGAAGATGAGGAGGAGGAGGAGGAGGACCAGGAAGATGGTGATGAGGAGGAGGACCAGGAAGAGGCGGAGGAGGAGGACCAGGAAGATGAGGAGGAGGAGGAGGAGGACCAGGAAGATGGTGATGAGGAGGAGGACCAGGAAGAGGAGGAGGAGGAGGACCAGGAAGATGAGGAGGTGGAGGACCAGGAAGATGAAGAGGAGGAGGAGGAGGAGGAGGAGGAGGAGGAAGAAGATGAGGAGGAGAACGAGGACAGTAGGTGAAAAATAGGTTGAATCAGAAGGATAGGAAATGGAAAAGTAGAGAAGGTGAGGTATGGCACAATGGAGAAATGTTACAAACATAACAAATATTAATAAGGAGAAATTTAGAATAAATATATACAGATAACATATTTAATCATATAACTTATCATGATACTCATATGATATACTACAACCAGGTTCGGGGGTGAGAGGTTAACAGCGAGAGAATGAATTCAGAGGGAGAACGCATACATTGAAAAATCTGGACTGAGTGACAAAGCCACATGACGTGATCTGGTTAAGTTATATTACTCATGGACAGCGAGAGGACAGGATGTCTGTCTGAAAGATTCTTCCACCACATGTCTTCGTCTGCTGCACCATGGCGTGAGTGAGCTCAGTTATTGTGAGTGAGTAATATAAATGTTCAAGCGTTGAGGTCCATATGTATAGCCCCCACCATACACACATGTGCATGTGTGCACACCACGATGGAAAGAAATGTTAATGCTAATCCTGTCACAGAAGTACAGAAGTACTTCCATTCTCTACCTCTCTTCTTAAATGCAGATGACTGACACATGCATTTTAAAGGGCGTGTCTTCATCAAGTTAGAATATCCTCCAAAGTTACCTTGAGTGCTTTCCCATGGATTCGGAGAAAGTGCTCCCCATCTGGGACGCGCCCATGCAGTCTCTGGACGTCCTGGCAGCTCACAGGCAAATGGCCTGGGGGACAAAGGGGGGAAGGAGAAAGGTTCAACTCAATAGGTGTTTCTTTGAGAAACACAGACTGTATGACTATGCATACAGACACACACCAAGCACACATACATGCACACACCCATACTCAATCACACAGGCACACACACACACATACACACACACACACACACACACGTACACACAAATTTCAAAAGGCCGGTCAAGTGTGGCAAATTGCTGTACTGAATCACAGAAAATTTATAGCGCCTCATTCTTTGATGTTGGTCCATTCTACTGTATTCTACTGTATTGTACTGTACTGTAGGCACACAAGGGGCAGAGAGCTCAAGCTTGCTGTTTGTCTCAGACGGTAAACATTTCACCCTCAGGCCAGACGTTGGAGATAAGGACATCAAGGGCCGGCTAGACTCCAGGCCTCTGTTATTCCACAGATACTTTGTGGCGGTGGGCGCAGTAAGGCGTGCAGCTCCGTCTGCTGAGCCTTCCACGTCAGGGACAGATGTTTGTGGTACTCACAGTCCAGGTTGCTGCAGACCTTCCTCCTCTCTGGCATGGCGTCCAGGGAACACCTGGTGACCTGCTGACCGTCTGCCGTCACACACTGTAGATTCCTCTCCATCACCCCACCCCCACAACTCACCGAGCACTGGTGGACGGAGCACAGCAGAGCATCGTTTGAATACTTGATTCTGATATGTTAACGAGGTTCCAAGGGTGTGCATTGTTTTTCAATTACGGGACCACTCTGTCTTTTAACTGTTGTGAATCAACGCGCTACAGCCGTAGACCAGCTTAGAATACTGTTGAATTTCTGAACTATTTTGTAACTGTTCTTTAATAACATCTCTGCTTTTTACAAAAGAAGAAGGACAATGCAAAGTCGCATGCACCCCTAGAGGAAGCCTTGCTCTACTTTTCTGCTGTTTTCTATATGCAACAATGACAGTAGACTGTAGGCTGACATCCAGGAGAGAGAGCACGGCCAGGCAGGGCTCACTAGGATAAATTTTGTTTAAAGCAATTGATGCATATGGGTTTATGGATCAAATATTTGTAATAGACAACAAAAGAAAGTAAAGCAAATGTAGTCAGGTTTTTGGAGTATGAATGAATGCCTGTAGGCTCATGGTCTTATAAATAAATGAAATATTTGATAAAGGCCAAGCCATGCTCACCGGCCCCCAGGTTCCGGCCCTCCATTCCTGCGGGGCCAGGCAGGGGCCCATAGTACAGGGCAAGTAGCTCTCAGGGGGGGTCCCGGGGCAGTTTGAAGAAGACTGATGTCCGTACTCATAGTTGTCATTCCCCGAATGCACCTCACTGCAGGATACCATACGCCGGCGGAAGCCCTGGCCACAGCTCGCTGAACACTGGATCATGGAGAGAATCAAATCCATGATTTATACGTGGATTACCTGCCACTAACCCTATCTTGAGTTTGAGTTTATTTGAAAGAATTATCAGCACTCACGTCAGTCCAATCCCCGGTGACCCAGACAAAGTCACAAGGGTGGCTGTTACAGGGCTCAGAGTCCGGGGCTCGGACCTGGTTTGAACAGAACATGTCATGGACCTCGTCCCCCAGCTGGTCCACACACTGCATGGCCCGTCCCCGATGGCCCGTCCCGCATGACTTACTGCACTACGGTAGAAGGACGCAACCAAGTTAGTTGTGCACCTGTTTGTAAATGGGTAAATACATGGTGAGTGCCCACTTGGTGTATACCCCAATGTATACCCCTACCCCAGACTAAGGACATCATGGCTCAAGGAAGTTCTCATTAAAATCGAGTCCTATGAGCTCAACTCAGAACAATCTATTATGTGGAATAATGTCAAGAGAGCAGTATGGCAAGATCAGCTCATCACACCTAACTTTGCAGTGTGTGTTTGAGATTGAAGGTCTTAAATGAACCACCTATCAGTGTAGGTGCGTTTGATTGGACCGGGTTAGCTGTTGCCTACAGTGTACTGCCAGAACTAGCTACACCCATTTTGACCCAGAAAGATTTTATAACACCTTTCCATCTTGGACTGTGAACATCAGCAATGTTTTGGGAAAAGACGTTAGCCTTTTAAATGTTTTTACTGCTTTGATTGATCTTTGAGTTGATAGTCGAAGGCTGTGTTGAATCTAGAGTCCATCCTGGGCCATGTATACATAAGGGGTGTTAAAATGTCGTAGTGTGCTTTTGGCTTCGACTTGGGGCAGATACACCATTAGGAAGGGGAGCAACTGAGTCTGGTCCATATCAGCCTTCCACAGACACTGTCAAACAACAATGAAAAACGCGGTGCAATAGGGGTGTATTTTGGAAGTTGAAGTGTGGATGCCAATTTATTCTGCAGAAAGTGGTTTAACCACAATACTTTGGGTTCATAACTTTTGTTATTAACATAATTAAACACACCGCCTGTGCATGGTAGGACTCCTTTTCTTAGGACTACGAAACACACATCAGGTGAAATGTGCTAATTAATGTCTAGCTGTTCTTTGGAAGTTAGAAACTTTTCACATTTAATCAGGAACATGTTAATAACATCGAATGTTAATAACATCCAGCATTTAAACAGACTACTCTGCGTCGAAGATATCTAATTGCGCAAGAGCCGGCCTCTGCGTGGCAAAAAAAATAATAGATCATCTGACTTTGATCATAGGTCTGCACACATAGCAACTCTCCTCTCCCTTTCTCTCTCCCCAACGTGCGCACAATGCGTGCGCGGTGCGCCTCCAGAGTAGAGCGAAACTCTCCATCAGCAGGACAGATCCACGCACTCCTCGTGTCACCACGTGTCACATTTTAGACGGGTTTATTTTACAGTTATCAAAACTGATCTTACTTGTTGCCATTCTTCTTCCCGCCATTGGTACCGCGAGGGACACTCGGTAACGCTGCACGGCTGACCGGAAGCCGGTCGCGAGCGGTGGGAGCAATCGGTCTCGTGCGGACTCCGTCGGTTCCCGAGCCGACAGGAGACCTCGCGCCGCTGCGTACCGGCGCCACATGTCGCCGAACACTGAACAGACAACGGGTAGGATTTAGAAATGACAATGCTTTTAAATCGTTATTTTTGTTTTGCTACTGTACTGAACTGCGCATTTCGAACATAGTATAGCCGTTTGTTTACTCACATGTGCACGCATTTGATATCACTGATGATGTCAGGCCCTGTAGCCTAGATTTCCGGATCGATTCGGTAACTTCATTTGTGAATTCGTTTTGTGACATTCAGACACACTAACTATCAATAGGCTAGGGTATTTATAAAATGACTATATAATAACCAAATCATTTATTTATTACTTATTGTACTTCATCCAGTTTATATCACCATATATTCATTTATGATAGGAACCATTAAAAAATGTTTTATTGAACACTAAAAGCCATGTCTTTTTTTTTATTATTATACCAGGCTTTTGTGCCTTCTTAAAATAAAAGAAGAGCAGGATTTGTAAAAAAATGAATAAAGTATAGTCTAGTATATTTTAGTTCCACATCTCCAATATAAATAAGATATGTAAGGGTAAATATGACTTTATGACTGTATTCTATCTGTTGTACTGGCACTGTTATTAATGTTTCCAATGTTAACATGTGTCTTGTGTTTTTCCAGCATTAAATAACTTCCAGGCACCCTGTTGCAAGACCATGCTGCACTTCCACTAAGACCCTGCAGGAGCGTCATTCCCTGAGAGAGAGAGAGAGAGATACACTGGAAGAGAGAGAGAGAGAGAGAGAGAGAGAGAGAGAGAGAGAGAGAGAGAGAGAGAGAGAGAGAGAGAGAGAGAGAGAGAGAGAGCAACCATCCAGCAGGGATGGAGCACACATGTCAGAGGGAGCCTCGACCAATGGGGCGAGTCGGAGAGGAGAGGTAAGAAAAAATTTGAAAGGAAAGAATCAAAGAAGAGCAAAAGAAAAAGAGAGGGAGGTTCTGCCAGCCCAGATGCAAGCCATGAGTGACTGGCCTGAAATCACGTAAAGATGGCTTCTCTTGCAGGCCACTAAAAAGAGAGGGGCCGAAAAGTGTCACGAAAGGATAAGAAAGGAGAAGGTAAGAGAGACTCAAATGTTTGTTCATACGTAAAAAGGGGTGAGAGAACTAATTTTAAAAAAAAATGCAATGAGAGAAAACACAGGGAAAGAGGTTTTGTTTTGTGGCATTTTCTAACATTTTCTAAACTGGATCTCCACTAGTCCGGGGTTGAAAGAGAGCTTTGGACCTGCCTTCCTCCCTGTGCCAGTTAGCTGTAGTGTAGCAGCAGCACATGGTCCCACTCCGTGGCCCCCAGCCCGCCTCAAGGCCGTGGGCCGACCAGCCCACCGCTCACCACAGAATCATGTGGAACACCACCCTCAGCCCAGTTAGCCGCCTTGCTCGGGGAATCAGTGACCACGGCAGTAAGCCCCGTTGTGCAACAGATGTTTGGACACACATCCACACACACAAGCACACACAAGCACACACACACACACACACACCACAGAGCACCAGTAAGCTGTTACACATTACAGCATGAAGAGAAAGAAAGAAGGTCTTGCAAGTCTGCCAGTGTGAAAGCATCAGGGTTATTTGCGAGCAGAGGCTGGGTGAGGGTAAGGATGGGGGGGGGCAGCGGTGCCGTACCTTTCCCCAGCCGCCCGTCTTCCACTTGGGGCAGCGGCTCCCGCGGCAGCGCCTCTGCCTGGCAGGCTTGGGCAGCAAGCGGCAGTTCTGCTCCGGGACGGGGAGCCCTGACCCGGTCACACAGCTCACCGGGCGGTTCCTGAAGCCTTTTCCGCAGGAGGCCGAACACTGCAAGGAGCATACAGGAGTTCATCAAAAAAAGGAGGACAGGTGATCCCGTCAGTGGTCCTTTGACTTGAGGTGTGCCGCTAAAAAATAAACGATGAATGCGCATGCAGTGGCTGAGCAAAAGGTATGGAGCCCCCTGTTTACACAATTATTACTATGATAAGGGAAGAAAATAAAAGTTTATTTAGCAGACACACATTAACATGAAACATCAGTGGAAAACATTAGAATGGGAAACATGGTTAAATTCACAAAGCAACACTATTTTTAAATAATAAAAAGCCAACATACTAAATTACTGAACAATATTTAGAATGTCGTTTATTTTATCTATCCTTTTGATTAATGTCAATGTTAATTGTCCATTTCAAGAATAAAATCCCACCTACAGGTTGAAAAACGCTCATCTAATTGTTTTTCATTTTCTGACATTGTCATGGAAATGGAATCAGTATTTGTTATCTGTTCCAAAAAGCATTGGGATGTTTAAGCTTTGAGTAGGACAGGTTTAAGTTGAATCATTTCAATGTATTATTTCAATAGGATGAATAATGTGAACGAACCAAATGGTTAAAGGGTTCAGAATTCAGGCATTCCTTGTGATAACTGTTGTTGAATAGTTTGATTTGTTCAATTGTTTTGTCTTAAATACTGAATAATAAAAAATAAAAAACGACAGCATGCACCACGTGGGCTTCACGGACCCCGTGTGGAAAAGCGCGCCATGCCAGTCCGCCAGCGGTTCTGATCCACTTCCGGGTTTCTCCTGAGCCACTGGGCGTCCTATAACACGCTCCGACAGTGGACGGCCCACACCAGCCATGCGCGCCAACAAACACACGCACAGACACCAGAGTGACAGCAGGGGGAAGTAGGGTGGGAGGGGCTTGGCTCGGTGGTGCTCGGGTTAATCAAAGGGGGCGTCGGGTGTAGCGATGGATAGGAGGTGACAGGCTCTGGAGCTGAATGAGTCCAGAGCCCCGCAGCGAGGGGCACCGCTCGGCCCAGAGAGGGACAGCACCAACACTCTGTGACCCTTCACCTCATTCTGGGGATGCGTACGGGGTCCACCTCAACAACCATTCATAAAGTGGGGAGAAGTGTAGTGATGAGCGATGAGGTTAGCAGTGATGTAGATGAGTCGCTGTTAATACGGTGTATGGGTGAGGAAATAAATAATCATTTCAGGTTTGGTTTCATCACACTGTTGCGCTGCTCATGGGTGAGTTACAGAGGCACAGCCAAACGATGTTAACTCTGTAGGATACAAAACCAATAAAAACAATTCAATGTGTCTTTCTTCTTCCTTTGAACCAAATAAAAAAAGTAATATGCCAAATAAAATGTGACTAATGATTTTTTCTTTCATCCAGAATAAAAAAGTATTGGTTTTAAGTTTCATTTTGAATTCCAGCGTCTTTAAATGTATTGCTGTATTATAAATATCAGGGGAACTACGCAGATTTATTTTAACATTAGTGTGAACTCTTAGTGTGTAACTCTTTCTTGATGGAGCATTGAAAAGAAAATCTCTGTGGCTGAAGATAATTCAGACAAAAAGATAATCTTTCATTGATGCAGCTGAATATTGATCAATTTAGAAAAAATATGTTTCATATGAATATATAAAACATGTTTTACATGAACTCGGGTAAGCCAATTGCACACTATGCCCTGGGCCGTGCTGGAAATTTTATGAAGAATAGGGCTTTACAGGGAAGGCTGAAGTTATTAAAAACAGACATTTACAATCTAAGGCAAACTGCCAGCATGCTGTTATGCTTTTCAGGCCAAACCATCTTGGTTTTATATAGTAAAAAAAAAAAAAAGGAACCATTTCAGAGCACTTGAATACCCAAGCTTGGGAATTATTAGAAAGTAAATCACCAGCCACTTTCTCAGTCCATGAAATCTCATGCAGACTACATTAATGTTCTCTGGGGCGGAATAAATAACTTAATCACAGTAGCAGTTGTCTTAAATTACCCTGGAGCACACACACACATACTTAACGTGACATATTTCTAAACGATAGACATTAAACCCACGTTCACTCATCTGACAGCTGTAAATAAACAAAGGTATATGATTATTCCTTCTTGTGTGATTCAAATGCAGACCACAAAAAATAGGTGAGTTAGGTGAATCTGCCCTTTTGCTGCAAGGTTCAATATGCTTCATTTGTACCATCTAACTTTGTGTACAGAATTAGTTCAAATAAAACCTTCTTTCAACCACAGTCTCATTCCGCATTGTAATGCAGGCGCTTTGTCCGGGCCCCAAGCAGAGAACCTCTATTCTATGGAGTCTATAGAGTCTATTGGACTCTTCCGGACATCAATAGATGACATGGCTGTTCCGGGAACTTTTTTTTTCCCCCTCTTTCTTTTCTTTTTGTTTCTTTTTTTTTCTCCCCTGGCATCACAACCATTTCCCAGAAGCCATGTGTTGTGTGCTGATGAGAAGAACCGGGCCCCTTCCCAGATCAAATGTGACCCCCTGACCCGCCAATTCACCGCAGCATTGTCTCATCAGAGTCCCCTTCATTGGAGTCACTGTCACTGGCCCCCCAGCATCGGAAGAATGTCATCAGCCCGCATTAGCAAATGGGGCAGGGGCTAACCAGGTTGAGGGGTGGGGTGGGGGGGTGGCGTCGGCAGTGACTTTATAGAAGAGTACGCGTCACCGGGCATCCCTCCGTCCCCTCTTCAAAAAAAAAAAAAAAAACAGCCATAGTGGGCATTAGGAGTGAATGAACATACCGAATGCGATGGGAGGTCCATGGATGCATGGTCACACAGAAAAAAAGATTTACCTTGATAGAAAAAAAAAAACCTCTGTACCCCGCCACCAAAAGCATGATGGCTGAAAAGAGGGACGGTAATGCCCTGACCTCCTGAAATAACAAAAGATATTGCTCAGTGATTTGTACATTTTCATTCAGCAAAAAAACTGCCCTTTGTAAACACAAGTTGGGGAGAGGACTGCTTTCTAAGCTCTTTGCCAGGCCTGAGGGGGTCAACATATTCTCACTAGAGGATCTATGCAAGCCATAGGTGAAGCGCTCTATAACCTAGGCCACTTCCACGCGGACGCTGTAATTACAATAAATCCCAGGGACGGTAATGACGAACTGAATGTTTTAATTGATGTTATGCAGGTTTTAACAGGGCTGCAAAGTTTCCCAGCAGCGATGGCTACGGTGGTAATGAACGTTTATTAGACGTTTGTTAGTGGTTCCATGCAGTAATTCAGGCTTAAAGCGGGAGTTTACCCGTAGCTCCTCTACTAAGGAGTGTGATTGAGATAAGCTTGCACATGGACACACATATGTTTAAGTCTTTTATGGAAGCACTCTTGGTTTAAAATAATAAAAATCAAAGAAGACTTTAGTAGTACCTCTACTTCATCTTTAATCGTAACCTTTTTCTGCAAATAAAAACACAAATTCCAAATACAAAATCCATAAAAAAATTAAATATTTGACATGGCATTATATTGTAGTAGCAATAAATACAATTAATTACATAAATATACACACATTGTCTTGAAACACAGACTAATACTGCCATGTTTTAATGATAGCAACAAAAAAGACAACCTTATTTCAAGAGCCTGTTGGTTATGGTATTAGAGGTGTTATGCTTTACATGAGATCGACTCCATTAGTGACATAAGAAGGGAACTAGGATAACAATGTTTGATTTGATGTTTTTCCAACCGTCACCAGATTTGAGATTCACCTGTATAGATATTCACTAAGCCGAAATCATTGAAAATCACTTGGGCATATATCACCCATATTTGAACCCATATTTTACTGCATTACATTGACTGATGTGGAATAATACTCTTGTGCCCAGCCCGACTGAACAATCGCTCTAATATGTAATTGGTCAAATAACAGCTTGAAGTAGTAGGACATGTTGTTGATGTGTGGAATGTATGCATTTGGTGAACCTTCATTATGTTAGCACCTTTAGCGTAGCGGCCTTGTTTGCGTGTTCTATAACTAGACGGTCTATCTCATATCCGGTAAAGGTGTGAAGTGACGTCAAAACTATGTTTACCAATCCAAAAATGTTACAGGTGAGCAGAAAATAAGGAAGGAAAAAAACAAAACATTGATATTCTGGAGAATCCCTTTACCCATCCAATTCTACACTGATATGACTCAGACTATGCGCCCTGACTTTAAGGCTTTGAGTTTCTGCTTCCATTGAATGACCTGTGCGCACACACACACACGGCAGTTATTACAAGAAATACGTCTTCCAGTTAGTCGACGCCATGCGTAAAGACGTGAATTCACTCGTGTTAACAGGCCCTTAAAATAAGGTATGCTGTCAGAAGAGACAGTTATGACATTTATGAGGAGAAGAGCTGACAAATGGTGGGCGGGCGGATGGGCTTTTGTCGGCGAGCAAAAGATTGCTCCTAACCACAGATACAGAATTTTAGCTTTCACTACCCCCCGTGCCCCCGTCCCGTGTAATCACTAGGAGGTAGTGGCGGATGCATTCCCCCTTCCTCCGGATCTGTGCTTAGGCCAACCTAATGCTGCTGTTACAAAAGCCCACAACAAATACATGCTTGCAAAAAAATATCCATCGAGTGAAAGAGAAGAGGGGGGGCTTGGGCGGTGGGTGGGTGGGGTGGGTGGGGGGGTTAGGGGTGGGGTAGGACTATGAGGGGGTGGGGGGGGGGATGGGGGCAGGTCATCGTAAAAACCAGAGACTGAGGTAGACACATGAAGTTGGCTCAGGGGTGGAGCTACAGAGGGAACAGGTTTTGTGCGGTCCACAAACACACGTTGGATAGACTGCGCGACGGGACAATGTTCTTCAGAGTCAAGTGAGTTGAGTGATGTGTACACAATACAAAATAAAATGCCTTCAAAAAGATTCGAAACTATGATACACTTTTCTATTTGGCTACGTTATTTCGATCAATAAGCAAACCGCTGTTGGTAAAAAACAAAAATGAAATTTACAAACACAAAAAAACGGATTATCATAAAGCGAGGTGCAATAAACAGTAAACAAACCCACTAAACCATTAATTGATTCTCTTTCCTTTGATTTGTCTGTCTCGCGTCTCCCTTGTTTCGCTTATAGCACCGTCGTCATGCTGGTGGTTGTGTTTTAAATGGCTAGCTGAGCTGTGTTTGGTTCCAAGTGAGGTATTGTTGCGCATAGCATTAAGCAACTCCAAGTATTTACAAAGCAAACAATATCGAAACGCAATATAAATATACTCATACAAAGCACCTTTCGGGAAGAGTGATTCAAATGTATTGGCTTGGCATAGTCCACAATAAGGAAATGTGGTTTCAATTCCTCTGCCAAACAATACAATGGGTATTGGCAAGATGTAAAACAAAAGTACAATGCCGTTCTGAGTTGCTGTCGAGCCATTGTGTTGAAAGGATGGTTTGGAAATAGTAATCAAAAAATAACACTGTTCCGATGACATCGCCACTACAAAAGCCACTAAATGGTTAATTTCTTCACAGAATCTACATAAATGAACTGCAAAATAAAGTGTCAAATTAGGATTAGTAACTGCTCTCTAACAAACCACATGTGCCTTGAGACAAATTGAATTCTCGGTACATAAGCCAGTCCAACATCAGCGTTGTCATAACGATGTATTCTTCTCCAAAGTACACAGACAAAATATAGTTTGGCCCCATGAAGGCCGGCGCTCTCAACCAGCATATATCTTGGTCTACCAAGAAGTCGTGTGCAGCACCACATTCTGGAGGTTACAGTTGACTCTTTGGATGATTACAATAAAAAAGGCATCGTATATTCCTGATATACAAAAACATTCATCAGTATTTGCATATGAACAACGATTGGCTACATGTGCGAATACAAAAAGCTAAGACACAAAATAAATCATTTGTTAAGGTTAATGCTATATACAAAAGATAAAAAAAAAGGAAAGAAATATCTTATGTAATAAATTATCTTTAAAAACAATATTTTACAAACTAATTTTGATTGTAATACAAAGTGATCCTGATGTTTAGATGATGTTTTTCTCCAACACGGTAACGAAGGACCGACAACAGTTGGTATGGAAACGAGAACACACCAAGAAATGTTCTGGTGGTTCAATAGCCGTCGGCGGAGCATTTGGTTCAACACCGTCGTCGTGTTTGTTAGCATTAATGTTCACCCCGCGAGCGAGAAGCTCCGACGCTACGAGGAGAACCTCCAGCGATAAGGGGGGCGCCCCCTCGGACGCTAGGGGGGGGGGGGGGGGGCGCCTCCGACAGCGAGGGTAGCACCTCCGACCTCCTCTAAGCGCGACAGAAACACCATTCCAGCGGTCTTGAGAGCATCGACCAATCAACAGGCGGGAGAGGTGAGATGGGTTAGTCGATGGTGGGGGTGGTGGGGCGGGTAGGTGGGTGGGTGGGGGGGGGGGTGTTGCAGGAGGGCGAGGAACAAAAGTGTGACCGCGTGATTGTCCAGCACGAACACACACTTCAAATGTCATCCTGCCCCCAACCCCCCGCCCCCTTCATTCGTGTGTTTTTTTTGGTTTTCGGGGGTCATGCAAAAACAGCTTCAGCCATGAAACTCCTTGTGAGGTGGAAGAATAGAGACTGTTTTAATGGAGGAAAAAAAAAAAAAAAAAAAAGCAGGGGTGTTGGGAGACAAAACCAAAAAAAAGGGTAAGTATGTTTTACGAGCGTACCGAGCTCCATGGGTCCGTGCTCCAGTGGGGGTTCGCCGAACATGACTGAGTATTGCACTGCTCGCGATCCGGCGGCTTGTCCAGGATCTCGCAGCTCAGGTGGTTAAAGCGCTCGCCGTTCGGCCGCTGGCACACCACCAGCCTGGTCTTCACCCCGCCTCCGCACGGCTTGGTGCACTGCCACACACACACGCACACGCACACACACACACACACACACACACACACACACACAGGAACAGGGGCTGTGAGTGACAAGTCATTACAGGCTTACATAAATATACATTAAGGACGCCTCAGGGTTATTACACACCATGCCAACCAGCCCACTACGATAGAGGACGGACCCAATCGGAAAGACAGTTTTACCAATAGTAACAGACAGACGGACAGATAAAAAGACAAGTCGATTCAATTGCATAGCCATTAATCACAGTTCCAGTTCTCAAGGGGCTTCACAAGGGGGGGGGGGGGGGGTAGAAACACTTTTCCCCCCCTCCCCCTGAGAGGCAAGGAAAAAAAACTCAAGGAGGAAACCTTGTGAAGGAACGCAGAAAGAGGCATCCCTCCCTCCGGGGACGGTGAGGAGGTGCTATGAGCGCCATAACGGACAGGGATAACACAGAGACGTGATGGATGTATTAGTTAGTCAGCCAGGCGGCCCGGTCCTACCTCTCCCCAGTTGCCGTACACCCACTGCGGGCAGGGCCCGGACTCACAGGAGCGCTGCTGGATGGGCTTGCTGCGCTCCTCACAGCTGTTGGCAGAGTAGCCGTTCTCGTCCTGGCAGACCACCACGCGGCGCTGGAACCCCCCCGCGCACGTGCTGGAGCACTGTCGGCGCCCCCCCCCGCAAAAAGAGAGAGGAGGTCAGTCTAGGCCCCGCCCGGGACACTCAGATGTTGTTGACCAGTAACCCGGTGCGATGGGTTCCCGTATTGTGCACAAGCCACCACATGCATCACATACACAGAACATGTTACTACTACTGAACTGAATCACAAATGGGCCAGTGGTATTCGGCCAAAGCAAGCAAGTTGAGTCGAGTTCAATGGAGAGAGGATCAGTCGAGGATAAAAAAAAACCAATGCTTTACTTATTGAAGAATCTAACGTTAGGCTATTTATTATGAAACTGAAGCCTCCTCTAAATCCCTCGGCAAAGAAAGGCTGAAATATTCTGGGGGACTTTAAAGTAACACACTCCCGTCTCACATCTCACAACCCCCCCCCCCCCTTTCCCAAAACAGACACAAAGACACATTTCAAAAGCTTGACAGTTCAAAAGGATTGTTGGTTTAACTCGCACAGAACAATATTAACAAAAGGCTGAACAATGTAGAGAGCCCCTTGCACCACGGCTAGCTGCTATATTAAAATACGTATCCTCAGGATGGAGAAAGAGTCGCTCAAGATAGCTTTCATTGTTTCCCAGGATGATTTAAAAAGGGTTATTTTGGGCAGATAGACGGAAACAGACAAACCATCAGTGACCCAAATTTAAAATAGCCACACGATATTGAGTGACCGCAGTGACCTTTAAGACCGGGGTCAAACTTCTGTGGCGCTGCATCTCACTGGACGGATCAGCCCCGTCATAATGAGGAGGGCTGAGAGGGCTGCGTTTGTATATGAGGTTTGATAGACAACGATAGACACAGGCTAGCAATATCACATTTATATATCGGACACCACCTTGAGCTCAAACACACTGGGGGGGGATTTATGTTACCATAGATTCGGATGACAACGGCATGTCTGCACTGCAATATTTATGCTTTTACCATATTTGATTATGTTTAGCTTTTGAATGATTGTCTTTGTCTTTTAATAATTGCCTGTGTTTTTAAAATATGATATATAAAGCACTATGAATAGGCACTGTGTGTGCAGGATGCTACGTATATCAATATACTTGCCTTGCCGTACAACTATAAAGCATATTTGTATGGGGAAATACATAGATAAAGCTTGTAATATGCTATTAAAAGCTGTTTAAGTTTGCTCTAAAACACACCATAACGGCCAATAGGTGTGTTTCCCTTTAACAACTGGCTTACAGCAATGTCTTTAAGGCAGTGCATCTTTACGCCATTTTCTACTGTGAGAAGCCACATTTCATATCCAAGTGAGCCTTGATGGAGGAACAACACATCTGCTTTACATACATCATGTCTTTCTGCACTTTGAACCAATTTGCAGACCTTAGCACGCGGCTGAACTCACCGCACCCCAGGGTCCCGTCCTCCACTGGTCGGCCTGGGAGCGGGGCAGGTTGTTCCTGGGGCCCCCGCCGGCCACCGAGGGCAGCGAGCGGGGGTCCCCGGAGCGGGACGGGCACTGGGACATGGCGCAGTCCTGTTCGACGGGGGGCTGGTCCTCCGGGTCGCACTCCGACATGTTCACTTCCTGGTCGTTGAAGTTGACGCACAGCGCCTGGCGCGTGGTCTTCCCCTGGCCGCAGGACACCGAGCACTGAGCGCACGCACACGCACACACACACACGCACACATGCACGTGGACACACACACACACACACACACACACACACACACACACACACACAAACACAGACAGACAGACAGACAGACAGACAGACAGACACACACACAAAACCAATGAAACAAAAGTGTGCATACACACAACCACAAACAGATGAAATACAGGGATAATAAAACACACACTGTCTACACTAATGTAGAAACGTGTGTTACTACTGAACACCCCCAGTTGGAGTGCCGTAGCGTCTGAGGAAGACATTCCCCAGAGACACCAAACTGTCTGCACAAAGGACATGAAACATCGCACCACAGTATGAAACACTTATGCTGCTCCGCGCACAAAGAATGTACACCCCGACCGAGGCTGTATGCAACATGTGGCACCACAGCCAGTTCACATTTAATATTATAATACAGGGCTTCATGTTTCCCTGTTTTTGCGAAACGCCTTGGTACAAACACACGCATACGCTGTGATGATCACCGCTCACAAACAAGAGGATACCACTCAAAAGAAAAAATCACCCGACTGTACATTCTTACTCCTTTCACGTTTTTTTTTTTTTTTTTACATACAAATTTATCAAGAGACACCGGCTAACCTTTGGACCGAAACAACACTATCCCTCACTCTCAGGGACTTCTGTTCTCTGGAGCGGACCTCATGCTGCTTCCATTAGATTCTCCCATGCCGGTCCCGCATTCCCTCGTGCAGTAGGGACATCTTTTATCCTTACGCAACAGCTGTCTAGTGTAAACCCTTTCCCTAGATTACCAGCACGGTCTGTCTTCATAACATCTCCGGCACGCCATGCGGTGAGCGGCAGTGCACTCGTGGTATCGCAGAAAGAGGGAAATTTGTCAAAGTGTTGGAAAGGCCTGAGATGGAGTCGCAGCGTTTTTCCGCTGATATGTTACACGGTAGAATAAGGTGAGGACATTGTTCATGGTGTTATATTGCATTATGTCATGAACCCTTTCAGGGTGGTGAAAGAAAGGAGACTGACACATTGTTGTACATTTAACTGTGTTTCCCACATGTATCTATGATGTGTGGATTCAAAAGGGAGGGTTTATGGTGTGTGTGTGTGTGTGTGTGTGTGTGTGTGTGTGTGTGTGTGTGTGTGTGTGTGTGTGTGTGTGTGTGTGTGTGTGTGGCTGGGGCAGGTCTTTGAGGATCACACACAGCCTTGGGATGAACTACTTCCTGTTTCCTGCTTGAAGGTCAATGAGTGCCTTGAGCATGTGTGTGCGCGTGTGCGTGTGTGTGTGCGTGTGTGTGTGTGTGCATGTGTCTGTGTATTTGGGTGCGCGCACTTGTGGATATTTGTGTGTGTGTGTTTGTGTGTGTCTGCATGCATGTGTATGTGTGTGTGTGTGTGTGTGTGCCTTTGTGCGTGTGTGTATGAGAGTGAGGTGGACAGAGGTGTAGGCTGCAGCACTGTATCACCAGCACTTTGTTTGATGAGAACCATCTGTAAACAAGGAGAGAGCTCACAATATGTCCCAGCTCAGCCTCCTCATTCCAACGTCTCTCTCTCTCGCTCTCTCTCTCTGTCTCCCTCTCTCTCTCTCTGGCGCTCTCTCCCTCTCTGTCTCTCTCTTTCTCTTTCTTTCTTGCAAAATATCTCTCTTTCTCTCTCCCTCTATTTTTTGCAAAGCATATCCCTTTCTTTCTTGCACACATAAACTCTCTGAAGTATCTCTCTCTAGTCTCTACTCTAGTCTCCTACTAACCTTCCACAAGGCCCCACAACAAACCCGCCTCTCCCCTTCCAAGGATTTCTCCCAAATCCCTTTTCTCCGAACGCAAGCTACGTAGACCAGATGAAAAAAATGTTTAAAAAATTTAAATGTATTAAATCACAACGCAACAAACTGAATAATGTGTGAGGACATGGTGGACTGTCAACGGGGGGGGTGGGGGGGGGGGTGGTTTAAGACACAGTGGACACCTGAAGGGAACAAACGCCATCTCCTACGCGATGTTCACGAACACGGTCGTCCGTCAACCGCGGTGGACGTGTAACGTGCTGACGGCCCGAGGGGGAGGGGGAGACCTCACAGATCCACCGTGACAAGCCTTTCAGGATGCTTCTTCCCCCCGCATATTGTTCTCTCTAACAACCAGCTCAGGCCAAGATGAGTTCAGCGTGTGGTTCCAGCGTGAAGGGCCTCAAACAAACAACAGCATCGTCCGGGAGGAGCTTTTACGAGGACATAGTACAGCAAAAGTTGCTTACCGCCGTCCATTCCAGAACCTTCCACTGTCCGCACGCCACCACGGTGCACACCTCCCGCGCCGGCGGCTTCTGGAGGTGGGCACAGGCAGACTCCTCCGCTACCCCGCCCTGGTTGTCCCGGCAACTCACATAGCGCATCCGCGTGCCTTTGCCGCAACTGGCGCTACACTGTTGTTTGGGAGAAGAGAAAGAGTGAGAGAGAGAGAGTGAGAGATTGAGAGAGAGAGAGAAACAGAGATACAGATACACACACACACACACACCAGGACACACACACACACACATGCAAGAGAAGGCAGAAGAAGGGGCACTTACTTGTGTCCAGGATCCAAATCGCCACTGTGTCTTGTGTCCCTGGTTGGAGGGAGTCTTGGTCCCTGGTGGGACAGGGTGGCTGCTTGGACATTGGGCAAGCTCACAGTCCTATGGAGGGAGGGACAGCCAATCAGAGGTATTGACGATGATGATGTTTGACGCCTCACATATATCCACATACGACTGATTGTAGCACAGCAATGTTAAATACACCGTTTTGGATATTGAAGTCAATAACATTGCAAGGATGTGCATTATTTTTCAATCACAGGCCACCTCTGCTTCGAACCGTTCGTAATTGATGCGCTACAAATCCAAAATGAACAGAACTGGTCGGATAAAACTATGGACCAGACGTTATGCTCCAATAACAACATGCCCAAAGCACCGCAAAACAATATTTGAAATTCAGCTGATGAAATTCAGCTGATCAAACCACTATAATATTATGGACGAAAGTATGTTATATCTAACCTTTGTCGGTAATTGTGTCATAAGCAGAATAAACCACTCCTGGGTGTCCCCTTATTGGAAAATAATGTACACATAATGTACATCGAGCGCCCTGAGCGTCGCCTCAGAAGCCTCGCCACCCCCGCGGTCGCCTAATCATGGTTTATTCCTTACAGCGTTTATGAACGTCTGACCTCTAGGGCCAGCCTTGGACTGGGTTCACGTTTTCTCTTTAGTCATACATATGGTAGCTGACCACGATTTTTTTCACCCTGTCGGGCACCCCTAGCTCCCCCCCCCCCCACTACCACCACCCCCCCCACCCCCGACCACCTTAGCATAACAATGTGAGCTGGGGTTTGCCGCGTCAGTTCAAACTATGGATTGTGGTTCTAGGCGGCTCAGCGTAAAGCCCTGATCCCTGTCATAACAGGTCCCAGTGGAGCGCTATCCAGAGCTCCAATGCCGATGCTGGCGTGGTTGTTCTGAAAAGCCCCACCCCTCGTTCGACCCCGCCTCACTCCCACCTCACCGCCGCCGCCGCTATCGACCCATGACCTCTGACCTCTCCCCCCCCTCCCGAGTATCCGGGGGTCAGGGTTTTTTCCCCCCCGTTCTAAATGGGTTTGCGTGGCAGCGTCTGAGCAGGCTCCACATTCCACACGCCTCCTGCCTCCCAGCGGAAGCGAACAGGTCCTCTCTCAGGTCCTCTTCTCTCTCTCTCTCCCCCGGCACACAACATATCTGGAGCACACATACCTAGCTTTGTAGACCCGGGATGGTGCACGTTTGTGTGTGTCTATGTGTGTGTGTGTGTGTGTGTTAGTGTTTGTGTTCATGTGTATAAGTGTGTGTGTGTGTGTGTGTGTGTGTGTGTGTGTGTGTGTGTGTGTGTGTGTGTGTGTGTGTGTGTGTGTGTGTGTGTGTGTGTGTGTGTGTGTGTGTGTGTGTGTGTGTGTGCATAATCACAACAATAAGCACCCTGATGGCTGGGGCCCTGCCAAGGTTTGACACAAAACCTATTCATGTTTCCTTCCCTTTGATTAACTCAGGTAGCACTTCTCTCTCCAAACCTGGCCTTCCCCTCCACACAGTAACACACACACACACATACACACGTGAGCCCTATTGAGCCCCAGTGAGACCAAGTGAGTCCCAGTGAGTCCCAGTGAGTCCCAGTGAGTCCCAGTGAGCCCTATTGAATCCAAGTGAGACCAAGGCTGTCCTATGAGTCCCAGTGAGTCCCAGTGAGGAGCCCTAGCATGTCCTAGTGAGTCCCAGTGAGTCCCACTGAGCCCTAGCGGGTCCTAGTGAGCGCCAGTGAGTCCCAGTGAGTCTGAATTAGTCCCAGTGAGTCTGAATTAGTCCCAGTGAGTCTGAATTAGTCCCAGTGAGTCTGAATTAGACCCAGTGAGTCTGAATTAGACCCAGTGAGTCCCAGTGAGTCTGAATTAGACCCAGTGAGTTGGCACTGTCCGTTAGAAAATCTTGCAGTGTTTGATTGTAAATGCTGAACTGTTTACCATGTTTACATTTGATTTTTTAAGCTGATGTGTATAATTGGTTAGTGTGGACGACGTCATTGTGTTGCCGAGACCTAAATAAAGAATAAATTAACTGGAAAACGAGCTGCTGTCCTCTGAAATGGGTCCAGGGTGAACTTGCCCTCTAAACCAAGCTAAGCACCACCACACTAAGCACCTAAGCACCACCACACACATAAGGTCAGTTTGTGGGGGGCGGGGGGGGAGGATAGAATAGGTTACGATTATAAACAGAATCTGCAACACCTTAATCAGTGAGGTGGAAAGAAGGTAGTGTTCCTTTGAGATGCCTGCTTTATCATTAAATCATCCGCAAAGCGGAAAACATGATACACCCAGGAAAGCAAAGCCTGCGCTATTTCTGTGCATTACAATTATCGCCGTATGTAATCAAGCAGACTTCCTTCCGAGAGGTGTTGCTGTGGTCATCCCCGAGGCTAGTGGTGAACATCCATGTTGGCTAACCGACAGCAAGCTTGTGGTTAGCTAGTGGTGAAGATCCATGTTCGCTAAGAAACGTCAAGCTAGTGGTGAACATCCATGTTCGCTAACTGATGGCAAGCTAGTGGTTAGCTAGTGGTGAACATTCATGTTCACTAACGGATCGCTTAATTCCACATGGAATATCTTTGAACATCCAGTATCTCTCTTACTCAGTCCAAGAAATATATATGTACAGAACGCATCATGGGATTTTCCGCCATTTTGAGATCCCAAGAGAGAGCTGTAGTGAAGTAAAATCCTGAATAAACATCAATATACAGTCAAACTTTTTGTTTTGCCATGTCTGGCAAGCGAAACACTGCGGCAGTTTCAAACAGAACAACAAATACCCATAATGACAAATAATTTCACAGATGGTCATTGCGATGTGACGCCACGATGTGGATCCTATATAAACCATTCCAAACATTATGCCCACAGAAAGGGAGGCTGATCCCAACGTCTGTCCCATCCATAGTGCTCTGTCTGCTACCAAACCTCATACTTTGTAGGGTACGCTGCTGTCATTTAAATGTCAGCTCTGAGAGTTTCTCTCTGTTTCCACTACATATTGCTTTTGCCTTACTTTTTCATAAAAGAGAAAACTAAACTGAGCTGAACTCTGCTTAATTGATTGAACGAAGGCAACTGCAAACATAGTTTTATGAATTCCAGATTGAGGAATGAAGTGGAGTCCTCCCCATCAATTTAATTTAATAAAATATCTTATTCCCAGACTAGCATACATTATCCATTTGCACCACATTGAAACGTGACATTGATTTTCAACTGGGAATGTTTAAAATAAAAAATAAGTTAATCCCTTCAACAAGACAAGAAGAGAATTGACTTGGACTTTCACCAAAAGACGCGCTTGCTTGCGTGTGCGTGTGTGTGTGTGTGTGTGTGTGTGTGTGTGTGTGTGTGTGTGTGTGTGTGTGTGTGTGTGTGTGTGTGTGTGTGTGTGCGTGCGAGAGTTGATGTTCTACTTTCCCCTTACCACCACCACACAAAATGAAACCATTTCCATTTTCCCCTTTCCCTCCCTGAGAGATCAGAGAACGAGAAGACGAGAGGCCCTGCTCACACCTGGCATAAACATGAGTCCTGGGTGATCTGATCACAAGTGGACAGCTCTGAGTATGTCCGTTCATTAGAATGAGCCTCCACATGCGTCTCGAGTGAGCACTCGTGATTGGCTCTCACTTCCCCGCTCAATATGCAAACAAACACATGCATAATTTCCGTTTGCAAAGGCCAAATGCGTTCAAGGAGGAATACATCAAAACCATACAGACTGGGGCTAGGGTTAGGTGGAATAGTCTTTTTTGCGTAGGAAGGTTCCTTACTGAGTGAAAATATGGTTTTGGTTGGTGAAAGTCTGAAAGGAGCCAATATAGAAAATGTCAATGTAAATAAATGTCTGTTAAGTCACTATCAATCGCCTAATAAGGTATGGGGACTATGGGGATAATTAAAACTATGGCCCACTGATGGATTATCCCTTGTATCAACAGTTTTAGGATTGTTACAAACTGGGTGTCGGTGGCGTTACAGTGTTGGGATCTATGGGAATCACATACCACTTATCACCAAAGGTGTAGCCAATGAGATTGTTTAGGGCAGGGTGCTTTGTAATTTGCCTTTTGTGTAAAAACATTGACCAAGCAATGTCTCTTTAGTGGAGAGGAGTGCTGCTGCCCAATGGCCCAATATATTTCTCGCCTTTTCCCTGATGGTCTGAAACATTTGCTCAATTTGTCGCAAGGTGCTTTTTAAAAAATATAGTCACTAAGAGGATCTGAAAATTCATCAAATCTGGAGAGAAACCGGCCAGTTGGCAACACTGAGGTTATGTGTAGAGAGGGATGAGTGGAGGCTGGACAAACTGAAAGCAGACAGACAGACAGACGGGGGGGGGGTTACCTGGGTGTCGGTGGGTCGTGTAGCGGCGTTGCACTCCATGTCATCCATGACTCCACCGTAGGAGCCCACCACACACTTCACTGCCCGCATCTGGTAGCCCTGGCCACACGAGGTTGTGCACTGGGTGGGGGAGGGAGAGAGAAGGACAGGGGGGGATAGAGAGAGGAAAAAAAGGGGGAGAGAGAGTGCCAAGAGAAAGAGGTAGAGAAAGAGAGAGGGGGGAGTGATGAAGGACAAGTCAGAGGTCGGGAAGGAGGGAGAGAGACGGACAGAGAGCGAGATGGAGAGAGGGAGAATGTGGTGCAGAATCAGTAAGAGGGAAGTCAAAAAGAGAATGAAGAGTAAAAAAGAGAGGGGAAAAAAACATGTTCATTATTAGTAAAACAAAACAAATGGAGACACACACACACTCACACAGATGCACCTGGTACAAAAGCCAGACTCGTCTTCTCTGCCCCCCCCCCCCCCCTCTCCTTGAGCCTCCTACACGCTTCCGGCCTCTGTCGTGCAGATGAGAATTTGGCTGTATCACGATGCATGAGTAACTTATTCGACACCGCACTGACACTTTTTCCACTGTAGCCAAGTCGGCTCAGCTCCCTCCTGCCGGGCTCGGTGGGGCCGCGGCTGCTGTGTCTACCGTCCAGCACATGCTCCGCTAGACGGCCTCAAATATACCTTAATGTGAGCATGCCCTTTGATGGCATGGTGCAGAGTGACCCAATGGGACCGGGGTTCCATCAGCACATAACTCTATCCTGGCGTTAGGAGTGCATCAAAAATGTGCCGCAGCGTACATTTGTCGAACCGTAGAAGTGTTGGCATGACATGGCCACACCTCTGCGCTCACGTACAAACCCAATGGAACTGAATCTCTTGGAACACACATTGAGAACCCCCGCCAAAAGTTCTATCTTTAGAGCCCCCATCCCGGCCATTTGTACAGTAAGCTCATTCAGTGATCCCAATAGAATGTACTGACCATCGGATCTGGGGCCTAGAAAAAAATACCATAGTACCACATTTAAAAATTCCATACGCCCATAAACCCATAGAAGAATAATCAATCTATCATTATTATTAATCGATATATTTAGCTGTTTATTCAACATCTCCTCCCAAAAAAGACATAATCAACTGCGCAAACTTGGCCTTTTACTTTGGACTCAGAGTGTAATCCAACCCAAGGGTTGAGCGGGTCAGGGTTTAACAGAATGCCGATCAAGGGCACGGTACCACTGCCCTGTTCCTATCCATCCCAGGGCTTCTGGCACGGCAGACACAACTGCAATGAAGAAGCTCACCCAGAGGAGATACGAGTATTAACCCCTTGCGTTCTGTCGCTTCCATTCGTCCCAATGTCAAAATATCCTCACGCGCCAGTGACACGGGGAGATACAAGCACTTATCCTGTTCCTGTATCACTCCCATGTGGTTCTTTCACCTCCGTCCGTCCCGACACCAGTGCACAAATGTGTTGACCCAGGCAACCAGCGGAAAAACACAGTACAATATTAACCCAGGCTCCTCCTCACCTGTCCCCAGTGCCCGACCTGCCAGGACGCACACTCCTGCTGCTGACAGGTCTGCACGGACTCGGGCTTGGAGGAGTCGCAGAAGCGGTCGTCCAGCCGGTCCTCACCAAACTGACACCAGGTCTGCCGGTGCTTGTAGCCCTTCCCACAGGTCACCAGGCACTGAGGGAGACACACAGGTGTACGGTGGTTAGAGGCTGCACTCAAGTGTTAGCATGGGTGTTATCGTTGGTGTAAGTATGGGCGTCAGCATCAGTTTTTTTAGCATCTGTGTATGTGTTTCCCTTGGCATCTGCGGCTGACTGGTGAACATGGACACATGGTGACCATGTTATGCAGGATACGTTGATATGAACACACAAAATTGTCTGGAATACAGACTGTCCATCTACACACTGGCAAGACGGGTGTGTTTATGTGTTGGAAATCAGTGTCTGTGTGACTGCGCGTGTGTGTGTGTGTGTGTGTGTGTGTGTGTGTGTGTGTGTGTGTGTGTGTGTGTGTGTGTGTGTGTGTGTGTGTGTGTGTGTACATAGTACAGTGTGCCTGTTTGCATTTAGGAGCACCACATGGGAGATGCAAAACATTTGTGGAATGTGGTCGGCAGCTTTGCGAGCCCCTTGGTCTAGAATGTGTAAACTGTTGGGAAGTTAAGTCCAGCGTTATCCTCTGCGTTGTGGATCCACAGCACAAAGCTTGGTGTATGGTGGCAGAGACTCACGCTAAGCTAAAACATACATGACAGGATTTCTGTTGATCACTACATTTTGGGGTCTTAACACTGTAAACGCAAGCTACATGAACGGGAGGTTCCCTTGCACACACACAAAAAAAAAGGATAGATAAATAAATACGAATGCATTTGAGTTTGAGAACATAGACACACTCCAAGGCAAACAGACGCTAAGCGGCGGGATTTGTTCTTCAATCGCGATAAACCACATCTAATAAATCCACCGAGCCCGCTCATCGTAGAGAGAGAGAGAGCTCTGGTCTGGACGTGGAGAGTGATCTCACCTCAGACCATTCACCGGTCTTCCACTGTGGACAGAGGAACTCGTTGCAGGGCTGGACATTCAGCTTGTCCCTCTGGTTACACTTGCTGTCGTCTGTCCCACACACGGCCCCTCGATGGCGGGTGCCCCCCCCGCAGCTCTTAGTACACTGGGGGAACACATGAAGAGGACTGATGTCACACCCTCATGTCTGCAGTATATAGTACCATCGCAGGTCCGCTCGCACTCACTGCACACATGCACTTTTACGCAGGTGCAGCTATGCAGACCACTCACATGCATGCAGGCATGCATGCAAGCTCATACAACACACACACACACACACACACACACACACACACACACACACACACACACACACACACACACACACACACACACACACACACACACACACACACACACACACACACACACACACACACACACAATAATGAATAAGGTTGAACATTATATCCGTACAATACTATTGATTATGAATGGGGAATTGTCAAAGCAGGCTTGACACACACACACACACACACACACACACACACACGCGCGCACGCCCGCCCTCACCTCGGACCAGGACGAGTACTCCCAGCCGCCCGGGCTACAGTCCCCGTGGCAGCCCTCCTTGTCCCCCGGCCTGTGTTGGTTGCTGCAGTAGCGGTCGTCCACCTTCTGGGTTTTGCCATCACTGCGGCTGATCTTGACACAGTGGATCTCCAGGGTGCGGTACCCCACGCCACACTGCGCCGTGCACTCACTCTTACGGGCCACTTCCCATCTGTGTGCAGCAGTGTCACAAAGCGCGAGGGGATGGGTAAAACAATCACGTCGGTGCTCTCTATTTGAGTATTTGAGCGCGTGGCGATAAGTGAGGACGGATAGAGCGAGTAGAGGGTAGGATAAAGGATAAAGGGACCGAGGTGTTGAAGGATGGGAGGGGCTGTCAAGAGAGCCTAGGTGCTCAGCAGATACGAACAAAGAGATACGACGAGAGTGCAATTCTACACGGAGGACACATTCACGGAGAAGTGCTCACGGCAACAGATGAAGGGGGTTTCTCGGAGCAATAGCGACGCTGTTAAAGGGAAAGGGAGAGAGGGAGAGAGGGACGCTGACTGACCTGAGTTCGCACTCTGTGTTGCAGTGCTCGGTGATCACGGCGGGTCTGGCCGTACCGTCACACCTCTGCTCCGACACCACCACCCTGTCTGACTCTCTGCTGCAGCCTATCTTCCGCTTGCGCTCCCCTAAGAACACACGGGTACGAATGTTACAGGTGTGTTGTCTTTGTCTTTGTTGTTTGGTTTGTCACACAATTACTGAGAATTGACCAACCCCCAAAAGTGTCAAATTCTGCATTTTCAGTGATGTAGGCAGAATTGCCCTGACCTGAATAGTGTACCAAACCCGATTAAATAAGTACAACAATTGGATGAAACATTTTTGATGAATGACTTTCTGTGTTGATGTGTCAGTATGATGTGTGAGTATGTGTATGCCCTGTCTAGTGGTTCCTTGCTCTATGAGTACTTCATGTCCTTAAGATTTTCAGCTCAGTACCGTGTGTGTCTCAACACTGGCTGGAGAAACTCAACATAAATCAGACGTCAACCAGATTAATTGCTCGTGTGTGTGTGTGTGTGTGTGTGTGTGTGTGTGTGTGTGTGTGTGCGCACGTGCGCACATGTGTCAATAAGACTGGTCAGGCATAGAAGGAATTCAGAGTCAAGGCCGACCAAAGTTCCAGAGAAATAACACCGAATAGATTTTGCAGTTTGCTTGCAAGCTAGACACAAGTTCACACACCCACCTACTCCCAACATCTTCAGCCAAGAAGATCAGGAAGGAAAAAAAAAAAGAAGCAGACCCAGGTCTGTGCTGCTATGAACTATCATTTTTGGATGTGATTCCAAAGCCAAAAAAAGAAAAAAGAAAAAGCACAGACCTGTTGAGTTTAGTCAGCAAACCACACGCTGTCTGCCCTATGTCTTGTCCTTTCTCACGTCTGCTCTCTCTCCCTTCACATCTCATCTCTTCTTCCACTGCTCCTTCATAACACTACCGCAGAGCCCACCACCACACGGCCCACCACCACCCCAGCGCAACCCTCTCACCTTGGCACAGGCGGCTGCACTCTTGCCACGGCCCGTAGGCGTCCCAGAAGAACTGCTGCGGTTTGTCCTCGATGGGGATGTTAAAGGAGAACCTCACATCTGGGTTGTAAAGGTTTCCCACTGACAGAACCTGGAGGAGGAGGGGAGGGAGGGGAGAGGGGGCGGCGGGGTAGTACACTGTGAACCGTGTAATAAAATACTGTATAAGTCAAGGAGATGGAGTTATTCCATTTTGGCCTGCGGTGCTGCAGTGGACAGCGGTGAAATAGCATGGTGGCTCCTGTATTAAACAACCTGTGAAGAGTGCTAGCCGTCGAAGGTGCACAGAAACAGACACACATGCACGCACACACACACACCCACACACACACACAGACAGACACACTGGGAAAAGCAAACATTCCTGAAATCCAAACATCTCAAGCGACACTTGCTCCTCCAAGCTACAGGCCGTGGAGGAGAAGCAGCCCCGCATTGCCTAACTAGGGAGTCCTAAAGCAGGGCCCGTTTGTTTACCTGAACAATGATGTCCTCCTCGATGCGCTCGGTGCAGTTGATCCTCTCCACGACGTGGTCCGACCCGCTGTATTCAATGACCACGTTGCCCACTTTGATTTCCCTTTTGAACATGCTCACCACAAACTCCCCGTTGAGCAGGTATTCTGACCGGCTGTTTGAGATGGCTGGGCAGAGAAGAGAGCGAGACAGTAAGCTAAGAGATGGTCCACCATTCAGTATCTGCGCTCAAAGGCGTTTAATGCTCAGTCATAACAAGGAGCACAGGTTAGTGTTCGCAAAAGAACATAAAAGAAAGTATTGTATATGGACATGATAAGATTGTAAGATTGAAATAGGTAGAATATTCCCCTTATCTTTTGGGTCAAAGATATATTTAAACTCAAATAAAATAGATACGGAAAAACAGCAGAGTGTTGCCAATTTTTATCGGAGCACAGCAGGACAAATAGCTCAGGTTGCCATTACCAGGAAGGCCTACAGTAGTCCACATATCTGCATAATTAGTGCAAAAATAATAATCCTCAAATTTCCGGATCAGCCCCATCCAGGGGCCTACAGCGCTGCTCGACAGTCAGAGCCCGTCCTCCTAACGCGATTACCTCGCTCGTTTCCTGCTTCTCTTACTTTCCTCACCATTTCACACATTACATTAAGGCATCCACAGAGAGCACTAAAGCCCCTTTCCCCTCAAAGAGCTGAGCGTGCTCAAGGCCTCAGATGAATGCTTGTACAGACACTCTTCGGACGCACACAGAGAGGCACGCCAGATGAATGACCATAACAATAACAGGCAGAAGCAAATGCTTGGGGACACGCTGTGAGAAACACACACAGAAACCCACACATGCATGTGTGCATGCACATGCACACACACACACACACAGGTTTGCACACATATATAAACATGCAAATGAAAACACACACGCGCGCGCACACACACACACACACACACACACACACACACACACACACACACACACACACACACACACACACACACACACACACACACACACACACACACACACACACACACACACACACACACACACACACACACTTCAAGGAACAGTAATCAGCCTGTCTAGGTCTGTGACTTAGCATTTGCCTTTGCCAGAGCCAAAGACACACATCTTGCACCCACAGATGAGACAAAAGCGAGGAATCCGGATGCTAGATACACAAACCTACACATTGACCGACACATGTATGCAAACATTCTTGAGTGCAGAGCCAAAGGAAACCCACAAGCCAAGTGATTGAAGGATACCCAGAGGATCATCTGTCTATCAGTGAGTTCTAGCTCATTGGCTGGCCTGCGTCTCACATTCGCATTCACATGACGTCTACAAATGGAGCTAAATGCTACCATCCAGGCAGACTAGCAGACTCCAAAAATGCCAAACTCATGTGGAGAAAAGGCCATGCTTAGTTGCCGATGTCCTCAACAAACAACAAGCATGATTTATCTGATCTATTCCGGTGAAACCTTAAGGAGGAAGGAGGATTAGACGATAAGGTCACAGCTGTTTGCAACTTACCAAGGTAGTTGTCATCCTCTGGTTTCCCTGAGTAACTGTGTTGACGCACGTCTATGTTCGTAGCGCCGCTCGGAATCCGCACCACCTCATTGTACCCTGCAAATGGCGAGCACATGGCGCACACCTTGATAAAGTCAAAACAAAAGAGACTCCTCGCCATGGGAAACAATAATACTGTCTCGTTTTACATTTGGAGAAGATCAGAGCAGTTAGAGGAGTCATAATAAGTAAGGATGAGGGGACTGAAGTGGGGAACTTGTGCTTTGTACTCGGGCGGTGGTAAACAACCTCGGCTCAGCCCCGGTCGCTTCACCTTCCCAGTGACGGCGGTGGTTTGTTGTGCTTACACCACAAGCACCAACGATGATCAGATATAAGTCACCATCATCTAGCGCGTCGTGAATTCTTTATCAATTTAAGCAACTAAACATCTGGGAAACAGGTGTATTTGAACGTTGTTTATAATGTTGGATTTGGAATTTTGAAAAAGGCAAAGGCGTCCTAGTTATTGAAAGCCACTGCACAGCCTGTGAACAGGATGTGTTCTACCAATCAGGATCAAGTATTCAACAATATGTGGTAGGAGACTTTCCGGCGCTAGTGTGAGGCCGAACAAGGACAAAACAACTCACCGTAGCGGACAATGTTGAAAGTGCCTGCAATGGTTTTGCAAGAGGAGTTGTCACCTCCGCACACGCCACACTTGTCCCTCCTGGCTTTGGAATTGAGTACGTGGTCACAGCCTGCTTGCTGCGGGGACACATGGGAAGGAAATTTCAGACTCTCTCCAAATACTTTGTGTGAGAGGGAGTTGTACAGCATATTCCCCCGTCTGTCGGTAGCTATTATTCTTAAAACCAGGAAATTGAAATTTGTGCAGAAACTGCACATAAAAACAAAAGTAAAAAAAGTATCCGTCTCACAATTACTTTGACCCGAGAGAGATATTTAGCATGTTGGTCAGCATCCATAGGCATTTCCTCTGCAGCTCATGACCGAGGGGCTCTGGCAATGCTCACCCTGCACAGGCCTTGCACACAGATGTCATTGGTGTCTGGTCCACACGGCGTGCCGTCGGTGACCCGGTCCCTGAGCTGGTAGTAGGCCGTGCTGCCGGCCACCCGGCAGAACAGCTTACACCTGTCCTTCATCAGAACTGACCGGGGGGGGCGACAGAGAGACAGAGATCTGCTGTTTTAACGTCCTCAGCACACCCGGCACGCTGTCAACGCTGTCTCGTTCGGCGGGTCAATCAGAAAAGAGGCGGTGCTTACTGCCGCTGTACTTGGGCACCCAGCGGACGTTTGGAGGTAGGCCGTTGATGTTGAAGTGCCGCCCGTCGAAGGAGGCGCACTGCTCCTCCCTGAAGTCCTTCTTCTGCTTGGAGCACGGCTCAGAGTTGCAGGAGCGGAACTTCATCCTGCGGCCCACGCAGTACATCCCCCCGCTCCTTGGCCTGGGGGGGGGGGGGGGGGGGGGGGGGAAGAGGACACCATGATCAACTACCATCCAGCCAGCCGGCCGGCCGTCCTCACGCATTCACCTACGCAAACATGCGTCTCATGGGTCGCGGTGCCCGGCTCATGGGCTAGGCAGGGGGGGAGGGGGGGCGCTATGTTAGGCCAGGGCTATATATGGCATAGCCCCCGTGCGTTGGGATAGCTAGCGGCATTGCCTGATGAGTCGTTCCTCCTCCAGCAACCCCCTAAACCCAGGATGAAAGGTATCTCAGCAAAGAGGCGCCATCTCAATGTTTTCCAAGAAAAAGGGAGAAAAAAAAAAACAACCGCAAAAAAGCCTCAACACATCAGCGGGTGCATCACCCCCCCCCTGAAAAAGGCCTTGGCGAACGCCAGCTATGGGAGGAATTCCCTTGAAGACGGATGATCCACGGTGCATTGACTAAAAAGGCGACTGGGGTGGGGGGGGGGGGGGGAACGACGGAGACGATGTTCAGGGTTTGTGTTGCGTGACTACAAAGACGGAGGGCGAGCATAAACCACTTACACGGGTCGGTTGCACTCGCGGGCCGCGATCTTGATGCCCCCGCCGCAGGTCCGGGAGCAGG
Organism: Micromesistius poutassou; assembly: GCF_964030765.1. Classification (NCBI taxonomy): domain Eukaryota; kingdom Metazoa; phylum Chordata; class Actinopteri; order Gadiformes; family Gadidae; genus Micromesistius; species Micromesistius poutassou. Next base: position 13,147,870 of record NC_140272.1, read on the forward strand.
TGCCGAAGGGGCTCCACACGCCCCACGCCCCGTCCACGGGCGCCGCGTCGTGCTCCTTCACGATGCACAGGCCGTGCTTGCATTGCTGCGCGACGCACAGGGAGAACAACAACGACAACAACAGCGGTGAAAACGACGACTGGCGTCGGGAGAGAGGACGAACGTCATCGGGGAAAGATGAGCGGGACGGGGTTCTGGCCCGCGATTGAAGTCAATGAGCCGGAGAGATTAAAATAGGGTGAGATGGGCGAAAATGTGGAGAGAGAAGAGAGCGAGAGAAAGAGAGAGAGAGAGAGAGAGAGAGAGAGAGAGAGAGAGAGAGAGAGAGAGAGAGAGAGAGAGAGAGAGAGAGAGAGAGAGAAAGAGAGAGAGAGAGAGATAGAGTGACCACATGAAACCTAAGGTTTGGAATTGGCAACACATCTATCTCATTCCCCCCCCTCGCATTGCCCTTTGATGTTAATCTGGGAGAAATTATACAGTGCAGCAAATGGAAAAAGAGGAAACCAAAAAAAAAAGGGGGGGGGAAAAGAACAGTTCACTGCTGTGCCTGTCTGGCGGCAGGACTCGGGGAGAAACAACGTCACCCAGATGGACATGAAATAGTACATCTCAGTTTATTGCGGGGATAATGTTACAGCACTCGACCCACACATACATCCCACGGCGTTTAGCGCGGTGGGGTCGGGCGTTAAGAGAGGGGACCAGCGGCTGGTGTAGGCACTCAGAGAGCCATGTTTTTGCCCTGGGATCTCTGGAGTTCAGCTAGTCCACGGCTCTTTCATGTCCCCCTGGTCTTAGTGGCAGGAAGTGAGGGGTTTGTACAGGAGGGGCTAATTATAAGGTACGCTAAAGCTAGCTTTAAGTCACCAAGAGGGAAATCTCCATTAGTCACAACTTCCACCTCCACCTAGGCATGCTTAAATCCCGATGACCATGCAGAGCCCTAAAGACAAGCAAATCAGCCCCTTCAACACATGGCTCAAACCAATCTGGATGCCATCATTGTACATGTCCTTTTTTTGGTTGTGTATCAAAATTCCCTGTCAACCGTTTTGGGGTCATCGTTAATCTACTTGATGGGAGAGGAAAATAGGAAATCTTCTCTGGCTTCTGGAAAACATTACCCTGGACCTATGTCAGTTGGACGCACTGGCAGCCAATCACAGTGGAGCGTCCCCCAGCGAGCGCTTTAACACACTCCAACGCGCCACTCGTGTCATTCCATCTTTTCTGTCTATTGCTTCTACCAACGAGACGTTTGGCTCTGTGTTCCCATGGCACTTGCCTTTCCAGGGGAGCACTCTGTCCCGTCCGCCCAGGGCATGTGCTGCGTACGGCAGCCCCTCTGGGGCCCCTCTGGACTCATGCACCACAGCCGGCGACACTGGATCTGTGGTAAGGGATGGATATGAGAGCAAAACAGCTTTAGAAACAGGCAGTTGTGTGACATGTTGAAGGCTGTCTGCACGGTAAAGCAGGGAAAACTCCAGTCATTCCCAACTGCATTGGCTGCTCGACCGCATTCTGACCAAATTTGTTTGAATAATAAAGTTTAACCTGGAGCAAAGTGGACCATTAGGATTTATCATGGGCTTTATTCTCAATTGATTTGTTTAGGCCAAGACAATCCGAGAACGAATGGCTGATAAATCTTCTAGAACTTCTTAATAATCTTATTGATTATTAAGAAGTTCTAGAAGATTTATCAGCTGGTCACAATTGATAGAAGCTCTATCAATTGTGACCAATTTCAGACGCTCATAGCCTGAGAGATATTTCAGGAGGTTCTCCTCTCCTTCATGCCGGTCCAACATGCATGAGATGACTGAGTTTACGTTCACTCAGCGTGTATATGTATTGTTCACTTACCATATAAGGGCACACCTGTGTCCCAGGCCCAAATATCAGTTCACACTGTTTATTGACGTTGTATATGCGCCCCGGCAGCTGCTGTGAGAGGCTGTATGGCCGAGAGACTGGCTCATCCAGCAAACACTCACCATACCCTGTGCTGTTAAGGAAAACAATACAAATGAGGAATGGAGGAATGGAGGAAAACACATACTCAGTAGGCCTGTCGCAATAAGCAATAAATCAATTAATCGCACGATAAATTCAAATGAGACGATCATTTTGCCATCCGCGATAAATAAGCTTTTTTTTTTTTTTTTTTCTCTCGTGTCTCTCTCTATCAAAGAGACTGGATGACAAGAGTTTTCACTCCGGAGCATCGGTCTCGACAGACCCCTCTCGCTTCCTTGGCGTAATGAGGAGTTAACCCTCGAGTCGTGTCAGTCACTGGTCAGCCGCATGGTCTCTGTGTGGGGAGGCGGAGCCCTGGCGTTACACAGAGTCAGAGCCCGTCTTCCACACGTCTTCCTAGACATTCTCTGCCAGAGTGCCGCATGTGAGGAGCAGCAAGCCAGAGAAAAGGCTAGTTGAGATGTGGAGGAATGAAAAACAAAGATGGAATTGGTTTCAAAGCCGAACGCGACAGCTGCCATGTGGGAGCACTTCGGATTCAAACCGAATGACCGTGGTGAACCGCTGTGCAAGCTGGTATATCGCATTTGTTGAAAAACGGTAGAAACTAAACGTGCCAATACAACAAACATGCATCTGCACCTAAAGCATAATCATCTGATGCAGTTTTCCCAGCTGCGAAAAAAAACTGATCATGGGACATCTCCGTCTTCAGTCCACAATCACTGGGGCGTTTAGGCGACAAAGTACAAACAGGACAGTTCAAATGGTGCGCACTCACTCACCGTTGTAGTTTGCTTCATGTAGTTTTATTTAAATTTTATTTATTGTTTTTGGTTGTTTTGTTTATTTATTTTGGACATTTAAAATGTCTGCCAGTTCCAGTGTTAAACAATCTTTAGAAATAACAGTTTATTGATCTTTGAAAGGTTGTACTTGCATTATTATGCCATTATCATTATATTAGTTGAAAATGGTCTCAAAACGGCAATATTATCGCTTATCGCAATAATTTCTGGGACAATTTGTCACCCAGCAAAATTTGTTATTGTGACAGGCCTAATACTCAGTATGCTTGAAATGGGGCATTTGATGAATAATCTGGCGCCTTATTGTAGAGCCAGAGCCTCCTTTAACGTGGATATATGCAATCGACTGTAATGTACTGTTTGCATTATCGAAGACACGGTGCATTATGGGTAGTGTATGCTGTGACCATGGCAGCTTCAAGAAATAGAAAGAACATGTCATGTATGCTTTAACGTCTATATATCATCAATTCAAGTCATATTATTATTACAGTACATATAATATACTGTATATCAAATGGCGATTACGCAATTCAATTGATCCTTCTACTTTGTCATGTCACATTTGAGCGAGAATATTCCTTAATCTCTCTTAATCTGCAAGCAACACAGGAAGATTAACTTGGTAATCCTCTCGCACGTACGCAACAAGAGCTTTTTAAAACAGCAGTGCAACTTACTCAAGGAACTCTGTGATGTACTTCCTGCTACACTTGGACCACATCCAGGGGTTGGTGTTGTAGTTGAGGGTGGGGGCCATCACGTGCTGCTGGATCTTCACTCCATCCTCTTTACACTTGTTGCTGTCATCATGGGGCATGTTGAACCTGACGATAGCCAACACAAAGATTGGTTTAAAACATGTGGCCATGCAAGATATAACCTTACAACGCATGTTATGCCATCAAAAATATCAGATCTAGAATCAAAATCTATGAATCCAAATGGGAAAAACACAACGGATTAATTAAAGAGGTTGGGGATTTGGCCCGACACTAGACGTTCCCTGTAAAAGCTGTAATGTGTTGTAGATGATTTGACAAAGGTCAATGGCTGAGTGTTTCATTATGTGAAAAGTTTGAAACCAACAAAGACGTTCTCTGGAAAATTGTATTTTAATGACTTTGCGTTTACTCAGGAACTGATGCTGAACAGCCAAAACTTAATACAATACAACTGTGGTTACTTGGATATTGGCTTGCAAAGGGATACCCATTTAAGGCAGTATTAAACAGTGTGCTGCATTCTGACTGCCAAGCAGGGGAAATCAGAGAACTGTGAACATTTATAAAAGGAGTGGCAATGATTTTCCTTATTGTTGCTATCTAAAGCTTATTGTTGCTATCTAAAGAGAATCGAGGGAAAGAAACTAGTACAGTGACATAATTAGCATACTCATAATTAGAAAACACTACATTTTAACTCAGTACAAGCAAAAAAAAATTCCTTCCCTGGTCATGAAACCCTTAAATTGCAAAATGATTCAATCCCTATGTGTACAATACCTACATATCAAGAAAAGGGAATAGGTAAAATAATCTTGTCATCAACACCATAATAAAAAGGTAAGAAAACAACTGAACCATCAAAATGAACAAAATAAGTGATGAGAGAAATATACAGCGTTATACAAGGACCATGGCAGTGTCAAAACAGGGCCAGCACAACCAGATTTCTAAATCCCCCCCCCCGCCACCAGCCAATAACGGGTCCATTTGAACACTTTGTCACGTAATACAACTCAGGGTTACAGATTTAAACTGATGCCATGCAGGTATAAAGTCATAACAGTTAATGTTGGACCCTGGGCCCACCCCTGGCTGAGGGACGCGTCCCTCTGGTGCTAGCCGGCTCCCCCAGCCGACAGGTACCGTACAGCACCAAGCCCCACGGCTAAGCTAAGTTCTCCGCAACGTCGTCGCCTGTTGACGCGGATGTGGAATTTGACAATCCCACCGCTTGTACGCTCGGGGGTTTGGAAAGAGCATTTGCGGGAGATGAGGAGGGCTGTTATGGTCTGTAACAGTCTCCACCGTTGCGAGCTAACCCCCGGGGCTCCGGCCGACGCCGGGACAATGCTGACCTTACTGGGGGGCCAGCAGACCCCACATGGGGCACTTGGCCTTTTTTTGCTCTTTCATTTTTGAATCCTTGCGATTAGAACTTCAGAAAAACTTACGCTCGTCCGTGTTCAAATCTCAGTTTAACAACATAGCCTCACAAAAACAATACATCCACAATACATTTTTTTACCCAAATACATTCATGTTTCCCTATAATCTGTAATAATAAATAAAATAATAACATTAATAATGAATAAATAATGTTTTATTTATTTGATAGGCACGATGCAATTTAACATAGTTCCAGTAAGGTCATGAAACTGATGCAATGAGTTAATAGCTATTGCTTATTTTGCTCTGTGTTGGCTTTTAAGGCTAACCCTATGTACAGTATAATTTAAACATAAAGCTTGCAGTATCATGAAACAACTGAATGTATCAAGTTTGATGCAATTGGTAACATGAAGTGTCCTGGATCTATGAAAAGTGTTGGGGATACTTACACATGACCAAGCTCATGGGCGATGGTGAAGGCAGTGCTGAGTCCATTGTCCTCACTGATGCTGCAGCTCCTGTACGGATCACACACAGTACCCAGCTCTGCAAGGCCTGGAGAGCAGCGGTCAACACTTCATTAGTGTATATTTATCATCAGCATCATCCGGTGTGTCCAGTGTTTATGGGAGTTACTCATCTCCACATTGAAATATCATTGGAAACAATTGCTAACTCTGCCTCTTATAGTTCTTGGTTTCTAGCCCAGGCTCTGTGCTGTCTCCCTCAATAAATTCTGCTATAATATAGTAGGACTGCTTGATCTGAAATGAACCCTGTTCTAATTTTAGATATTTTAGATACACTTACCCAGAGTGTCACACTTATCCCTGGCTCTGCAGATGTCTTGTCTACAGTAAGGACAGTAAGATATCCGTTATTGACCTTAATAAACCTATATAACCGTTACAACCAAAACATGCTCATTTTACACAACCCTTGTGGTGTCCAGGCAGTTTACTGCTGAAATATTGTATTTCTCCAAGCTTTATAGGTGTAACCGATCAGGGAAACTCCAAATGGGTAGCACTGTTTGGAAGTTCAAAATAAGGCTTTTCTCTGTGATCTCTTGTGCTGTTTTCATGCCGTGTACCTGGTGATGAGGATGGCTGTGTCATGGTGTGAATGGTGGTTGTCATCCACAATGTTCTGACTCTGCTGCCAAATGCAGAAGTTCTTCAACGTGGTCTGTGCGTTAAAAGAAATGACTGGACCGTCCTAGTAGACAGACGATGAGGAATGAGAGGAGAGATTGATGAGAACGAATGAGTTAATGACCAACCTGTAGCATTGTGTTCCTTTATAAACAAAAAAAGTAATTAAGTGAGTAATCCTACCAACTCGTTGTTTAATATGACCAGCTTCACGATCACAATGTTGATCAGATTTCCAATGCTGGGGTCTTTGTAGATGGAGGACACCTTTAACGACGGACAGATCAGAGGAACGGCGGTTATGGACACAGCGGTGGGCAGCTTGACAGAACATAACAACCTCAGAGCAGTCCACGTCACAGGGTTCAGGCGTCCCCCAGCTGTGGGCAGGTAACAGTGGACTTGGACGGATTGCAGTGAGAAGACGATAATGACCCGAGCCCCTGTGGAGGAACCAGCTTTTTTTTGCCAGGACCCCGACTATAGGTCATCCCGGCCTCCCCTCCGGGGTCCAGGCCTCAGGCGCCCGTGGGAGAAGCCATTCTTTGAAGTGGTCGAGGACTATGCGCTCTATGTGACATACCTCAGCTTATTTTTTTACATTCATCAAAGCTGTCAGACAGGCTATGCCTCCAGCTACCCTCCCACCCCCCTCTGCTTAGCGTTTGAAAGCGGTGTTTACCCCTGCCCTGGGCTGCCCTTTCGCCTCCATGCAGCCCCCTACGAGACTGACTGACGAGCAAACAGCAGGAGCAGCACAGACGTGTATATGAAATACATAAGAGTCGTCACAACAACATACCACACACACACACACACACACACACACACACATGCATTTTGTAAACGTCCCACTTCTACATCAAAACAACATGTTTCCCAGTCAGCTGCGTTTATGGCCTCCGGGGCAGAACTCACAATGGACATCAGCGTGAGGATGTAGTGCTGGAGGTTGCTGCCGTGGTGCTCCACCATCTTGCTGTCCGCCACCAGCATGACTTCAACGAAGCGCGGGTAGGAGAGGAAGCGCTTTGATCGCCGGTGAGGTCCTGAGTCGCCGCTGCTGTCGTTTGACGCTCGACTGGAAACGCTGCCGGCGGGGCTCTCCTCCCTGGTCAGGGTGCCGCTGAGCAACCCGGAGCTCAGCCTCTCCAGGTCGCTAAGGATCGCGCTCCCCAGGATGGGTGGGGACAGGCTGGGGGCCCCGGTCACCCCAGCCCCTGGCCGCCGCCTGGGCCTGTGCCTCTTATGTCGGTGTTTGTGACCTATGGGACGTAGGGAGAGGAACGTGGGGAACAAAAGAACCAAACACACACATTGATTTACACAAATGAATGGAAAGGACTGTGGACACATGACGCATTGAGACCAGCTGAAGGCAGAGAGGATGTATATTGAAGAAATTCATGAAGTGTGCATGAGGTGAGCACACAGACTGATTTATGATATTTTGCTACACTGTCTACCCACCGCATCCCAATTTTTATAGTCTCAGAATGAATGGGCTGATGGATAAATGCTGCCTGGAGTTTCTTGCTCAGAAGAGGGAACCGAGAGGGTCAGAGAGTTCATGCTAGGTAGACCTGGCACCCAGCCATAAAAATGGAATGAAAAGTGTGTTAAACCCCAAGCAGGCAAGCCCGGGTCATGGCACATGCAACCGACAACAAAAATGTGGAGAGGCTTGAATGCAATCACGATATGCTACCGAGGACAATCAACATTTATTCATTCACTGATTCAAAACAACAGGGCTAAGATAGATCTACACACACAGAGCACCCATGTTCAATGGCTGCAACCACAAAGAAAAACACACGTTCTTAGTTCAACTGTCACAACAATGGTGCTTTGTCTCATTTTACATATCCTTCATATCACGATGGATCAACTTTGACATATCCACCAATTGAATGTCAAATCAGGTCATGATGCCACAAAACATTGTATATGTAGGGTATTTACACAAATCTCAAAACACACAACAAAAGCAACATAAACAGATCATACACATCAACATAACCCCTATTTATTTTCTTTAGTTTAGATGGCTGACGTTAGTTTGAAGTCGGCATAACTTTTGCTTTGATCCATTTTACACCGGGTCAATTTCCGACTTTCTTATCAAACAGTAGGGGAAGTACAAACGTCAACAGGAAGCAGTAGCAGTAAACTGAGATGGGACGATACAAGAGTCCCTTTCCAATTTACTTTTCCTGTGTTTCTGGCAGAAGCAGGCTGACTGCTACAGCTTTCACTGTGGCCTTTAAGGTACATCTTTGTTCATTGCATTGAGTTTTAGCAGTCCAATATGCACGTGTATCTTGAATAATATTGCATGGAACGCACAATCAAATTAATCTGAAACACTACAAACTCAATCACTTAACTGAATTGGTTTTATATTGCATTTTACCAAATGAATGAAATTGAAACAAACTGAATCTGTGCAAATAACCAAGCTTGAAGATAACCTTTTGTTGAATCATTTACACGTCATTTTGTCTAAGAATCTACAACGTCATGGCAGCTCTTAACTTAACACACATTTACCCATGAACTTCAAACCCTTTCCGGTGTCCATTCACAACTCCAGCCCGCACAGGGTTTGCCCCTCTCTAACAATCACTGTACCATCTCATCTACTACATTGCATAATGAGTTCCTGCAGCGATCACACGGAGGACATGAGCGGTGATGCAGTAGCAGCGGCAACTACGTCTGCTTACGTCTGTGGGAACTCTGATGACGAGGCCAGATAATGACAGGCGGCGTTTAGCACCAAATGACCACAGACAGCCAGCAGAACACACGTGCACAGAATCGCATGAAACCTTGGTCGGTCACAGTCAAGAAGGCTTTTGTTCAAGTACTATCTCTCTATGCTGAGAGTGTTGGCTCGCGGGCAGAAGGAGGACTCTGAATGTTGAGTGGAACACAGCTTTATCACCAGTGGACTGACCCAGCTCACTGGATAAATAAATAGAGACGTCTGTACCAGCAGCCTGAATTACCAGGCTGTGTGTGAGGTCAAATATGGTTGAATACCTATCAGACCAAGTACAATCATAGTACATGTGCGCATCAGTAAATGTATGTGAGCATGTGCATTTGGTTGTGTATATGTGTGTGCACATACGTATGTGTCGCTTCTTGGTGCGTATGTGTTTGTGTGTATGTAAATACGTGGCTGTGTGTATATATGGGGCTGAGTATGTATCTGTGTCTGAGTATGTATGTGTGTGTGTGTGTGTGTCTGTACATGTGTCTGTTTCTGTGTGCGTGCGTGCGTGTGTGTGTGTCTGCATGTATTTGTATGTGTCTCTATTCGGTGTGTCTGTGTGTGTGTGTGTGTGTGTGTGTGTCTGTGTGCGTGTGTGTGTCTGTGCGCGCTTGTGTGCGTGTGCGTGTGTGTGTGTGTGTGTGTGTGTGTGTGTGTGTGTGTGTAGTTCCACCCTTCAGCCCCCCGGTAACCACAGCACACAGTACCTGAGGTGTCACAGGCCGGCTCCTCCCCCTCCCTCTTCTCCTTGGGAGTGCTCTTCCTGTACACAATGTGAGGTTTCATGTGTTCTTCCTCATAGTGCTCTCCTTCGTAGCTGTGGAGGGGTTCCACAAAGTACTCCCCTTCCAGAGACGTGAATGTGCCCAGCTGGGTGGATACAGGGACAGAGCAATTTGAGGTTGGTTAATGTATGTTTTCCACAGGTTTGTATGTGCATGACGACGCCTGGATTTATTCTTGCTGTGTTGTGCAAGTAAAAATGAGCCGTGCTTTAATAATTTAAAGGTCAACAACATGTGTGAAATGTGTGGATTTGCAGAGGGCAGCCAGGGTTAAAGGGTGATCTAGAAAGCTATTCAAATTGTATTTTCTTGGCAGACTCAATGGAAGGCCTGTTACATTTCAGACACACAGTGATTGCTACTCGCTAACTTGGAGGTCAAAGACAGGCCTGTACAGGGAAAGTGTCAAGTAAGCAAATGTATTTGTTTTCATGATTTAGTGCAGGAGATCTAGCCGTCAAGTTGAAGACCTTGTGGCAGCCTTACAAGGAAACTAGTGATACAAACTAGTGTTACAACGATACAAACTAGTAAGGCCCAACACTTTAATATACATATTAAGAATGGAAATTATATCTAAGCCTACCTTGTGCTGTAGAGAGTTTATGAAACCAATAGAACAAGTCAATAAATAAATATTTTAAATTTTAAATCATCGATCTTCATGCAAAAGTAATTAGTGCAGCTTTTGACCCTAAACTACAATTTTGTAAGAAAGTGCAATAATTCATATTTAATTATATGTGTCTCTTACATGTTTATGTAATCTGTAAGATGCCCATATGGATTGCTGTTTCTATTCAACATCAGTGTTACATCACGTCGGGCGTGCGTAGAGACGTCACCGGCGACTACCGGAGGAAATTGATTTAAAACGAACTAGGCAAGTAGGGCTGGACTTTACTACGCCGCATGAAAGGTTTCCCTCTCACAATATGACTATGAAGTTCTGCTTTGAATGCACTTATATAGAAGTACACATTAATCACTTGTCACGATAATAAAAATAGTATTGTTTTCACATTTTTAAAGCTAAAAGGGACTCAATGTCGAACTAAAAAAGGCTGTGGCGGGAGTTAAACATTATTCACACTCAGAATCACCGCGTGTGGTGGTGTAAAAACCCAACTCACCAGTCCGGAGCACAGACTGATGACCGCGGCGTGTTCTGCGTGAGCGTTCACATGTCCTTTATAGAAACAGTGGTTCAACTCGGTGTCCTCCTCATCCACTTCCCCCTCTCCTCCTCCTCGCCAGAAATCCGTTATGTTGCTCCCTCCTCTCGGTACTCCAAGAACGGTCACGGTGTACATCGGTGCGATAAATCCAGACTCTAGCGTGAGGTTCAGGTGATAGTCCTGCCCGAACGCAGATATCCTGTAGTGGATGTTCGACGAGGCCCATTGGTCCGTGGTGTTGCTGGCGTCCCGGTCCAAACTCCGCCGTTTCCTCTTGAAGTGCACACTCGTCGGGAACTCGCTGCCTGCTTCATTCACTCTCACCGGGGTAACAATCTCATACGCGCGGAGCCCCTCTGATGCTACTGGGAGAAAGTTAGAACCATAATAAAAAAAAAAAAGTTTTCACCGTAACGTGGGCGTAATGTAAAATAGTTTGATTCTACAAGAGATGTCTACGTAGTATTTGGTACCTGTATCCTACACACAAAAGTATTATAGCCTGTATGTTCAAAAAATGCAAAAGTCAAACTTTGACATTCATTCTAAGAAATGTCAATATGTTTGCGTATTTTTTTATTTTACGTTTCCAAGAATCGTCACAAATCATATGCTTGGTTGACCGTAAACATTCATTCATTCAGAATCAGTTGTAGGCTATACTGTTAAGCAGAACGCATCACTTCTAAAACAACCCGTTGCGTTTTAAAAAGGGAGCAGCCTGACTTACCTCTGCTGGTATTCACATGCAATATCTCCGTGGTTGCCACCGTATTCAGTAAATCAGCGACCAGTAGAAACCCTAGCCCCCCGAAGAGCACATGCATGATTGTCCACATTGTGGAGAGCGGCAGGCTGAATACCGTGCTCCGCTCACTCCAGCGTGTTCCCTCGCTCAAGCGCCTACAGTCTGGGTGCCACATCCAATACCGTTATCCGCGAGTCTTGTTTCTGGCCGGTAAACTGGCGGGACCGGGACGTGAACGTTTTGCGGAATCCCTGGCCAACATTGCATACTGCAAAGAGGAGTGGGGTTTGCTCAGACAGTCAACTGGTGGTGGTGGTGGGCTCTGCGGCTGCCACAAGGCTCGAGCTCTCCCGAGCAAGGGGCGGGCTCAACGAGACAAGTGCTAGTGGTGGAGTGAGGGAGCCTGCCCTGTTAGCCTACATAATATACAGAAAGAAAAAAGAAAAAGGAGTGGAGGGAGAGTAAGAGGGTCTTGTGTTATGAACGAGGCAATGCAGAAGTGCTGTCTCTGTATGCTGGACCTCCTGGGGGTCCTCAAAGATGCGCTGGAGGTGTCAAATAGCGACGTCATATAACACGAGTCAAGTCTTTAGTTGCCACTGAGGAGGGCATTGTTGACAAGAAATACTCATGGCTTTATGGGCTACAGGTTTCGGGGTAAAACAATGGTATAGCCACAAATCTGTTTGTGCCATTGTATGGTCAAAGATCAAAGAGTGTTAAAGCCTGTCACCCGTCAGACCTCTAAAACACTGATAAATAATGTCAATGTAGGACCCCCTCTTGTAGTAGCCCGTTTACGCCCTTACTTGCCCTCTGAGGAAAGAACAACAAAGAAAATTACTTTAAAATCGTTATTATACCATGCTCAAAAAACATTGATGTTTGGACATAACATCAGCTATGAATGCATTACTCCAGGTGATTTAATTAGAAGCACAACTCTGTAGATACCACATTGTGGCAAACACAATGTAATGCATAGCAGACAAAACACATACTTAAAAGACATGAACAGCACTGTAAACAACTCCCTTATAAACACATACACCGCTTTCTATAGACAACTTCTCTGTGAGTAACACCCAATAAATTGAACCATATTGCACATTAAAAGAATCTGTCTCGCCCCTTTGGGACCTGTTGTGTACTCAAGCTGTTCTGGCGGACCACATCCCTCCAGGCCTCTGAGGGTTCTCTTGGTGATGTCCATGCAGAGCTTATGTGCTGCTAAATGTTAGCAGGTGGCACATGCCTTCGGAGCTCATTTGCAGCCGGAGACATCGACCCACAGGTGTGCACACACACACAGACACACACGCGAGCGCTTGAACACATACACAGGTGAGCGGCACACACACACTCACATGCACACACACACACACAGACACACGTATGCTGTAATGGATGCAAACTTACTACAGGTGCAAATCGAAAGACCTAGGGTCATAGGAAGTGTCTCAAGAAATGCGGTCATGGGAATCTCCCTGCACTAAACAGTCCTAGGCAGTGATTTAATAGTACTGTGTTTCACATCTAGGACACAGAAACGTCATGAGTGCCAAACACCCAAGCTGAGGGGTTAAATATATTTCCTCTAGAAAGAAAAGGTAAGTCTAAAAAACATTTTGTTTGTATATTTAGAATTAGGACAGATAGCAGTAACTAACAAATGGTTGGTGGAACAACCAAGACTGATGCAGAAGCTCAGCATCAGCCTGAATGTGCCAGGGTTTTATCGACCATCTGCCCTCTATCAATGGATCTAACTGCAACAGCGGTGGCTGGCTGTCATAGCCCAGAGATGTTGACGGTCAAGCAATAGTCAACATCGCAACATCATAGTCCAGCAATAACTACCTGGCAGCGGTCCACCAGTGTACGATGTACCCATCTCTATTCTATGCAGATCTCTTATCTCTATTCTCTATTATCTCTATAGTATTATATTCTATGCTTAAGCCACTGCATGCTGCTTCCCCTACCAGCTTCACCTCTGTAGAGCTACACCCCTCGTGTGTAGCTCTACATGTGCTTCATTCATATACATTATGTACATGATGCGGGAGGTATGCACTCCCTCCTCCGAGATTCTACATAAGATAAATAAACAATCCAAAATAAAGTGTATAAAAGTAATCAAAAACAGAAGAAAAAAAATTGAGACATTTGCCTTGCAGAATGATAGTTCACAAATCAGGAACCCCTTTAAATACCCCTTTAATCCCTTTCCTTTACAATTTGTCCCTTTCTGAGAACTCACAATAAACTCTTTTTACAGCACAGGGGTCAGAGGTCAAACCAGCCAGGAGAAAGCTGCCTTCAGGCAACACTCTAAAAATGAGCAGCAACAGCAACTTGGAGCACACCAATCACATACCCAGAATCCAGCAAAGGTTAAAAAGAACACAAATCAAGATCGTTGTCATATGCAGTTTGTTCAATTATTTGCCATTTAGAAAGAAATACATAATAATGGCCACAAATGACCATATTTGACAGAGGCTCAAATTGAACGTTTTTCCAACCAAAACAACTCTGCAGCCACCATCTCCAATGCTTCTTATCACTAAAGGAATTCCCCTCATGGATTCCTCAATGACACAAAAGCTTGTCTTACCCTGTGTGTGTGTGTGTGTGTGTGTGTGTGTGTGTGTGTGTGTGTGTGTGTGTGTGTGTGTGTGTGTGTGTGTGTGTGTGTGTGTGTGTGTGTGTATGAGTTCACTTGGTTGTCTAGGGGAACCAAGTATACCACGTAAACAACTCTTCACGTAGTAAAGGTAGGCCACTTTACTGTAGACTAGTGGTTCACAACTGGTCTAGCCTCAGGACCAACATGTGTCATGAGTCTCAAGGCCAGTGGTTCACAACTCGTCTAACCTTAGGACTAACTTGTGTCATAGTAATTATATTACTATTACCACTCTGCTACCTCTCAAAATGCCCTCAATATACCCACCAGTTGGGAAGCATTGAGACCTCACCTCTTCTCGATAGCGGCCTCTCTGGTCATCAATGGTAAAATCCTGTGGGAATAAGTGCTGCAAGTTTAATTGCAGCACTCAATCAAATTGGTACATAGCCAAACCCTGACTTAACTTTGATTACTAACAGATTCAAGCACTGATACTAGATTAATATTCATCTCTACAATAGTGAATCATTGAGATTAAAGATGATTTTGATTCTGGCAGTTTACCATGGAATGCAAATTGCATGTGAGTGAGTGCGTGAGTGAGTGTGTGTGAGTGCACGTGCATGGGGTTGTAGTAGTCTTCATAATATACCTTCAGCATTTTACTTACTTACATTTTACACTTAGCATGGTCCTGCTCGCCTCGTCAGTCATAACAGAGTCAACATCCCAATGGCTAATTCAGACCTTCAGACAGACAGTCTCATGACCTTTCCATGACCATCACGTATGCACACCTCATGCACAACAAGTCCACAGTGACGCAGCATCACACACTGCAGCAAACAAAGCCGCAGAGACAAGCTTGGAGCTCCTCAGTGCATTCAGGGGGCCTTCTGAGAGCAGTTCACTGGGAGAGCAGCAGAGAGGGCCCGGGGAACGGGTTCCGGTACGCGGCCAAAGCAGCCCAGCAGCTGTCGGGGTGTCCCTGCAGAACCCCGTCGCTTCTCAGATTCCACCGCTCCTCTGGTGGAATGGTGGTCAACAATTATCCTCTATTATATTCTATAATCTCTCCCCCCTTTTGGTCCTCGGATTGGAAAGAGGGAGAGAGAGAGAGAGATGGGGGAAGGGTTGAGAGAGAGAGAAAGAGGGAGCGAGAAGTGAGGGGTTAGGGGCATCATCACAAAGGGGCTGTGGTAACATGATACCAGCCGTGACATAATGTGGGTCCCACAGCAAGGGGGGGACCCCTTAAAAGTTACGGTTCTACAAGCACTCAGCGCTTCCACGAATTCTCTGTGTGTTTACAGTGCACCGAGTCAAGTCACTTCCCATTGAGTCATTTCTTCTTGGGGTCTTTGGAAAAGGGAACGCATGGGCCTACTTTTAATAACGGCATTGTGTTGAGTGCACTTCAAGAGGCTTGTTGATCACGGGGGCCACACACACACACACACACACACACACACACACACACACACCATGTGTGTGTGTGTGTGTGTGTGTGTGTGTGTGTGTGTAGGCGGTGAAGTTGTTGCAGAGTTGGACATATGGACGACTCTGAAAATACTGTAGATACAAAGCCTATCTCTCTGTGGCGAGTGTTGAGCTGCTGCAAGATCACCCACCTAGCCCTCCCACTCTCTGTTGGCCCGAACGCTTGAGGAAAGGACCATATGCTGACCTGAACACTCTCATCAGCCTCAGGGGAAAGAGACTACAGTGTTGGGGAAGGGGAGGGATATATATCGTGACACCCCTGGACCGTCTGGTGTGGTGTGTGGACGCATGACAGCTGGAGTGAGAGAGTGAAGGGACGAAGGGGAGAAATGAGAGCCTGCCCAAGGTTATCGTGTTCCTTGTTTGAAAACCGCTTTTATTTAACATTCCTCGCTCTCTTCGTGTCTAGGTGTCGAGAGGAGAGAAACGCAGCTGACTCCATCGGTTTTGTTGTGGGTCTGGTGCTCAGGACATTTCTTTGATCTAATACCAAATGGGCGAGTGGTATAAGAGAACATTATTTAAGAAAAAATAAAGCATAGCTTGTGATCGATTATCATTCCTGGATACAGCTGCTTGTACATGTCACGTGAGAAAATGTATTAACATGAAACATCCGTCCTCAACACAGCTTTATTATGTTCAGTGGTTATCAACTGTGCTCTTTTTTTCTGCATTGTGGAGAAAGCAGTGAGTGACTGCCCGGTGTTGACAGTTTGGACCAGTTGGCTGGTGAAGGACAACAGCATCAGGCCATTGCCTTTGGTCTCATACAACGTGTGGCTTGCTTCTGCTTAAGCTCTGCCCTCCCCTTGTCATATTAGATATAGTTTAGCCTCACGGGTGAGAGACTACACTGTGGCTGTCAAGCCTGCAGGATAAAGTGGCTGGGTTCCTGCTGTCAGAGCTGGTGGTTTAAAGGGCCTGCCATTGGCCAGTAGGAGCCAGTAAGCTCAATATAGATGACAGATGAACACAGCAGCAGTGCAAAACTTGGAGCCCAGCAGAATAAAGGAAGGAAGGGCTTCACTGCAATCACAGCCCACGCTCCCCAAAGAAAAAGGAGGTTAGAAACAGAAAAAACAAGGAATATGGTTTATATTAATGCATAATTCATGAAACAATTGTAGGATTAGGTTTCAGACAGGAAAACAACTCACTTATATCAGTAAACCTTCATAGCAGTGGATAGATGAATACTGAATGTATACTGAATGCAAAGAACAACACCACCATTCCCTTAAAAATCGTTACCATTGGAAGAAGTACCATTTTAACATTGACTAGATCTGATAATGGTCGAGATAGCAAATTGTTATTTAGGCTGCCTCACCAACATAAAACAGTGAGTTACTTTGGTCATAAGAGCTGGTCAGCATGTCATTAAAATTGCTTCATCCCAATTCTATCAATACATATTGAAAAATACCTGTTTACCAAACACAATACTTGGTTGATGGACTTTGTGTATTTATTTGTTTTATTAAACAATTGATTAACTTCTGGTATGTATTACAATGAGAGTGATGTTCAATAGCAGATAATCCCGCTGTGATTGCTGAGTGAGCTTATCTTCAGGGGAGATGGACTGATTCATATATTTAGCTGGAAGTCATCCAGCTCTTGTAACTCTCAGGGGCATGTTGCCTTTGGGGAAGCTTACGTTTTAGCTTTCGGAAGGATGACGGCTTCAGAGTAACAGGAAGTATCATATGTCAGACGTCTTCAAATGAAATTCCCAGAACACTTTGCTGATAGAATTGGGACAAGGTAGCGTGTGAAGCATTGTGAAGAAGCAGTTATCAGACTCTTACAGCAGTTTTCGGTGAAACCAAGGGATAGCCTAAACAACACAACATATGTATTCTGTTTTTGATGCACTTATCTGTTTCCTTGTATCAAGTGCCATTAAGGTCAAGTGCACACATGATTGTCATTAAGTCAAAAATGTTTACTGTTATAATCACATAATCACCTCATTATGCAACATTCATTATGAGACTCTTTTTGTCGTCTTGTAAAAGAGTTGGATCACAATTCCGTAAGGTTCATGTGAAGTTCATCAAGTGGCCATGTGAAAACTTGACCACACTGAAATGACCCTGGCTTTCTCCTCATTCTGAACCATTATCCACCATGCAGCTCAACTGTAAACCAAGCAGTTTGGGAAATGTCCAGGGTCTGTAAGTGATACCACTGGGGCTTTCATGCTAGCTTACAACATTAGCTTTCGGACCCAGGGGACGAGGGCTTGGAAACCAGAAGAGAGAGAGAGAGAGAGAGAGAGAGAGAGAGAGAGAGAGAGAGAGAGAGAGAGAGAGAGAGAGAGAGAGAGAGAGAGAGAGAGAGAGAGAGAGAGAGAGAGAGAGAGAGAGAGAGAGAGACTCTCTCTGCAGTTCAAGTGTTGATGTGTTATTGCAGAGGTCACACCTTAATGCTGTGCTCTCTCTTAATCAAAGCCCTGATCTTTCACGGTTTTGGACCAGTGTCATAATGTTTGATAGTGGATCATAGATAATTATTTTGTTTTCATAGTTAAACGTGAGCACGCCAGAGAGAACATTTGATCCCTGCTGTAAATGATAAACTAAATCATAACCAGATATTTTACTTTGGGTTTTCTAATTCACACCTGATGTTAAGTCTGTAGAGCTTTGGTTGGGTTTGCACAGGTAAAAGTGAATCTAAATGCATAGTGAAGGAGAGGGAGGGATCCCTTTTTGGGCCTGTGGCTTCATGTAATGAGGCACTGGTCTGTTGTGAACATGGCCAGCGGACCATCGTGGGGCCAGGGTGAAGTGGCTTCATGCGCCGTACCTCCCCACCACGCCACAAATAATTCATACTCATTCATGGATGTCACTGTGGCATGGATCTGACTCGATGGCATGCCTTTGGCCCAACAAACTCGAAAATGATTTCTCTCAAGAAAATAGAATCATCTGTCGTGAAGATTCTCTGTGGTGTCTTGTGGTGTCTCTTGTGCCCTGGTATTACCATACAGAAGAGAGGTGGGGACGTAAAGACAGTGGGTTCAAGATAAGGCCATAACCTTAATGCAACGAAACACTCAAGCGGCTGATTAAAGAACAGGAAGGAATGTAGGAGAAGCAAAAAGACACTGGCTGGTACTTTTTGGGGAAACCAATATCACCTCATGCAGACTTCTTTGAACCCCAGGACAGTGGCCAATCAGGACGCTCCTAATGTTCTCTGAAGATAAAGAGGGCCTTCTCACAAGTTTCAGCACATATGTGAGAAGAAGAATGGGAGAAAAAAAAACATAGGTAAGACAAATGCTGCTTTTCCACCCACAGTACCAGCTCGACTCGACTCGCCCTGCCTTTTTTTGCGTTTCCATTGGCAAAAAAAGTACCCGGTACCGGGTACTTTTTTTAGTACTACCTCCAGGGCTGTCAAGTTTTGAACTGAGTTCAGAGTGAGATTTTGCAGGTAGCCAACTTTTGGTTTTTGGCCAGAGTGAGACTCTGTAGAATCATATAATGCTTACATTATAGGTCCGCGGTGGAATTGTTGAGGGGGGGGGGGGAATGTTGATGGGAGGGGGGGATCGGGCGGGCGGAATTGTTGACGGGGGGTGGGGGGGTAGTACGGGATCACGGGCGGACGGGATTTGATTCCTGTTCCACTGTTAAATAGTGGCGCAAATTGGTGGGCGCAATCCTGGTAATTTCTCTGCGTGAGAAATACAAAGTGTGGTGTGTGAGCATGTGCATGGGTTGAATTGTGTGTGTCTCACGCCGAATGCGTGAGACTTGAGAGCCCTGTACCTCCGTCGAGGTTCCAAGCGAGCGGAGTAGGCACTTTTGTGTGACGTAAACAGGCTGCTGGCAACTGATTGGCCAGCGGCTGTAAATGGGAATAATCAATCAAAGTTAAGTTGTGTCCGGCGTGGTTGGAGTCCACGGACCCGCTCCCGAGGGGGACACTGATCAGCGTTTCGCCGTGTGTGTCGCTCCTTTCCCGGGGTTAGAGTAGGCTGCGCGTGGTTGTGTGTGTCCGGCGTGGTTGTGTGTGTCCGGCGTGGCTGGAGTCCACGGACCCACTCCCGAGGATCAGCGTTTCGCTGTTTCGTTTTTAGTGTCGTTCCTTTCCCAGGGCTCGAGTTTCGCCTCCATCAACGTTACCGTATGACAACAATAGACGCGCAGTCATTGCACTTTTTATTTTATTTTATTTCCCATCATAACCTTTCCCGGGAATCAGGAAATTGTCTTGATCAGATTCAGATTTCCCGGGAATTGCGTCTCCCGTGATTGACGACCCGCCCATGTTGGAGAGGTTCTTTTCTACGACCTGCCCACATTGAAGAGGTACTTTTTTAGATGGAAACGCGACGTGCCTGGAACCAAACCGAGTCGAGTCGAGGCGAGTTGAGTCGAGTCGAGCTGATAATGTCGGTGGAAAAGTGACAATAGATAAGCAGTGAAAATGGAAATCTAGGCCTGACATTCTTTATGTATATGACATGTTTAATTAATTATGTGTGTTGAATTGTTTTATTTCTACTTGAGACCTATATCCATTGGAAAGTCCTGGCCATAGAAAAATGATATTTCCTATTAGCATATATGCTAATAGAGGGTAACCCCCTGCTGCCATTAACAATACAGATGGAGCAACCTCCTGCAGGTTAAGAAAAAATATCCCTGTAGCTCCTCTATATAAATCAGTGAGGAAATAATAAGGAAATAGGAACAGCAGGCGCATAATGCTTGCCCCTGCAGTGTTCTGCAAAGAAGGTTATATTTCTACCTACAAGTGCAGGCTGTTATAAATGTGTTGGGAGGCCGGTCAGCCCTATGTTCCCACAGCCAAATGGTCCCACAGCCCTATGTTCCCACATTTTTAAGGATTTCTTTTCACAGAATTTTTTGAAAATTAGGCCCCATGTTCCCACAGTCCTATGGTCCCACATTTCTGGGACATTTTCAAAATTAGGTCTTCTGTTCCTTATATTTCCTTGCAATTTATGCCCTATCCTCCCACAAGATTTTTTGGAAGCACTTTATAGCAATTTAATGAATATTTTCTTTCCACAATATTTGGTGAAAAGTATAGAAGACAGGGTTAGGGTTTGGTTAGGGTTAGGTTGGGTTAGGGTTAGGGCTAACCCTAGCTCAATTCTGACAAGATGTTGTGGCTCAAGTGAGGCAGGATCCAACGGTGCCTGTGAAATGTGGGAACATAGGGCTGTGGGAACATAGGCACGCTCTCGGTTTGGGCCTCCAGCTAGGTTTGGACCTCCACCTAGGTTTGGGCCTTTAACCAGGTTTGTGTCTTTAGCTAGCTCTGTTAAACAAATAGTTGGCAAAGCATGAGAAGCCACAAGAGTATTTTATTAGTAGGGGGTAAATGTAATGTTCTTCTTTGATAGACCTCTCCACAATATAATATATGTATAGAAAGATAAACTAAAAGTTTTTTGGTCGAAGACACATCTTGAACTAGTTCCAATCGTGCATCAACAGAGCTCTGGAGAGGGTTTTCTCTTTGAGTCTCTCACAACGAAACATAGACTAAGCTACACTTGAACATGTGCATAATTCTATATTCTATGTATATGATGGCCAGTGGTCGTAATACCCAAGGTACATACAAGTCAAAAACATTTTAGTCATTAAAAAATCTGGCAGAACAACAATTATTAAAAGCAACAACAGAATGACCACACTAATCCCAGACCTCACAGTTGTTCATAAACTCAAAAACAAACCAAAAACAAAACATGCAGAAAGACCTGGGGTCTGGTGCCTGTTATGAAAGTTGACCTTCTCGTTTTCTTATTATTTATGTAAAAAAAAAAAAGATTAAAACCACAGAAAACAAAATGATGTCATGAATCAGATGTCAACAGAGGACTGCCTGCCGATCTAACAACATAACAATGCTACGGCTTTCCCAAAAATCAGCATTGGTCAAATAAAATACAAAATAGACATAGATTATGTTTCATTGGAATTGCAAAACCATCAATGAGCATTGGCCTAAACAGAAGTAGACATTTATTGCACTGTTAGCGAAGAAACTACATCCTTTAAGTCGCCCTAGGGCAACGTGCACTCTGGTCCCTACAGTAATGTTAAAACACAAAAAACCCAATTCATATTCACTCAACACAAGGTCCTTGTCAATTAAAATAGTCTCAAGTTCAGAGTTAAAAGAGAGGACTTCACAAGAGGCTAACTTGTAAGTCTGGAGTTCAGTGGCGCTCTGCGCACCTTTAACCTTCTGTGAGCTCCACTCCACTCCTAGGATCAGCAAGCCTCTACGAGCACAGGCAATGCAAACGAAAAACAGATGAAACCAATTACATCATTTCCCCTTTTTATTAGCTTGGAGCTTTTAAATCGACAATTCCCCGGGTTTTCTTGCCTATCGGATCAGCCATCACCACTATGTGCCCTTCCCTTGGGGGGTGTGGGGAGGTGGTTATGGACCGCCCCTACCACCCCTAGCCCCTTCCACCACCACTCCTGCAATGTAGGTTATCAATTTATGCAATGTTTTGCGCATTCCTGTAGTATTGTTGTATTCAAAGGTTCAGATCTTCAAAGCATCCACGGGTCAGGTCAACTATATCCCCCTATCACCTAAACACACAGTTCAGGAATCTCATTGAAATTCTTCCATTTCCCAGTGAGACTCTTTGTGTTTCCTAGCAGTACCTCACGTTGAGAGAGTCCTCGTGGAAATCTGTGACCAGCGTCTAATGGAAGAAGAAAGGCTCACAGCTATGCTCTGTATGCCAGCGCTAATGCCACTGCTGATGTACGAATGGCTGTTTCAGATGTTCTACAAGTGTTCTCCTTCAGATTAGTTTTCCCACATGACAAACGCAGCCGCTCTGGTAAGCCCCCCCTCACCCCCCTGGCCCCCATATGTTTCCTAAATGAAGAGGCTGGTGTGCCACCATATGTTTTCATTCAGTCACTGCTGGAACCATTTCAAGGTGGTGACACACAGGGCATCACATACAGCCCCACCAGCAGATAACACCACAAGTCGGTTGGATTTAGCGCCTGTAAAACCTTGAAATGGCTTAGACACTTAATGTGTCTAATCCAATTCACATTATTTTGTGTGACAAGGATGAGAAAAACATGATGTTTCTTTAACAACCTTTTGTCTCTTGTCTGTCTGGCAAATCACGGATTCATGCTAATGTTTTGCACCAAAGACTAGTTATCTGCTTACTTGTGCCCCCATTGGTCATTTCAATGAACGAAAAACTAAAATTACACCAGCAGGGTTCTTTAATCCTCATGCATTAAGTTGAAATAAAACATATAGCTGACAGAAAACGTAGCTCATCCCATCTCCATCAATCCTTCAGTAGAGCCGAGGCAGTCAGTAGGCTTTTTTAGGCCTTCTCTATCTGGATGCAATAAACCAGCAAAAATCAACTAAACTGAAAACCTGACGCATCTGTTTTAGATGAGTCGTCTGCCTACCGCTACACATGTCGTTAAAATTCCTATTTACATCACAGAAATGATTGTTCCACAATTTTACCAATATTCTTCTCTTGCTATTCTCATGACATCAATTTTAAATTCAACTGACAAATAAATGAAAGAACAAAGGAAATAAAGAAGGGCAAAGCACGAGAGGAAAACCTCTCTCTCTCTCTCTCTCTCTCTCTCTCTCTCATCTCTCTCTCTCTCTCTCTCTCTCTCTCTCTCCTCTCTCTCTCTCTCTCTCTCTCTCTCTCCTCTCTCTCTCTCTCTCTCTCTCTCTCTCTCTCTCTCCTCTCTCTCTCTCTCTCTCTCTCTCTCTCTCTCTCTCTCTCTCTCTCTCTCGGCCCCCAGGCGGTCCTGCCGTCCGCCTGGCAGGGCCTCTTCCAGGGCGTTTAATCAGTGTTTACAGGAGAATCCGCTTGACCCCGGTACGGGTGGGATGGGGTGTCCCAGTGGGAGAGGTGCACTGGCACCCTCCCATCCTGCTGGCTCAATGGAACTCAAACGGGAGATTGCATCTTCAAACAGCGGCCAACTATCATAGTACTACGCAGCAAGCCTCACTCATGCTCGTTTTCTTTGGCAGAAGTAACGGCACTGCCGGTGAGTTGAATGGTTTCCAGCTCAGGTCACGTATGGGATGTCTCATCCGAGCAGAATCCAGATGTGTGCCACGGAGAAACCTGGGAGGAAGTGCAGTGAGTCTCTGTCGCCTGGTATTGTTTTCTTTGTGCATCGATGAAATGTGCACAATCTTTATGATCTTGAAGCGGTGTATGGATGCACAATCTTTATTATGCATTTATCATGGCGACCACATGGAGTCGATGAGCTGTTGGATAAAAAACGAATAGATCTGCAGATCGCAATTTAACGTTTTGTTCAATAACTTCACCATTGGTACCCCTCAAGCACAAAAAAGAAACGGATGCCCTTCATGAAGTCACATCAGATCTGTAGATCATATTACAGATCAGATCTGATCTGTAGTATGATCTATGCAAGGTTATACCACAGCATGGTAAATAGTTTATACTGATAAAAAATAACCTGAAAAATTCAGCAGTGTACATTATTAATACTTTCAGCAGTGTACATTATTGTACCACTGCCCTTTATCAATTCTGAATCAATGTGCTACTAATCCAAAGTTAAAAAAATCCTCAAATATACCCATCGACCAGATGTTTCCTTTACATCGTAAAACACAATGCTCAAAGCAACGCAGGAGAAAACATAATTTTAGCTTATAAGTTTGATTTAAAAAAAGAATGACCTTAAAGATGACATTAACTAATATCTGATCATTTTTGGTGACTGTGTTATAAGCAGACTAAACTGATTTGCTTATGTTATCTCTGGATTCAACATCAAGTGAATGCAGGGACAGTGCTACAGGCTACCACAGGGCTATGGTTAGGGGCCCTCTTGACAGCAATAGGGCTCTACGGTGGCAGGGCCCCTGAGTACCGCAGCCCAGGGCCCCCACGGCAGTGCTGGGGCCCCTGCATACAGCAGCACAGGGCCCTGCAGGGACCCGCCAAGCAGCAGCGTGGGTCAAGGGCTCCGGCACCAGGTGTTCTTTTGCCAGAGCGGCTCTGAACGAAATGGACCGCAGACAGAGAAGTCACAGGTGCAGGAGAGCTCAGAATGGCAACACGGAACACGCAGACGAAGGATACACACATGGCTCTCCCCTCCCTGTGGAGAAACGTGCACATGTAGACTCCCCCAGACACACACAGCTGAATGTGACCGAAGTGTACACAGATGCCGGCATATTGCAAATAAAGTCTGCGTAAAACCAGTTGTTTCTTCTCTTGAAGGTTTGGATGAGGGTCTTCTCAAAATGCACAAGGAGTAGATGAATACTAATACAATTGAGACAAAGCATAGCATGCAGTGTAAAACCTATATTATAAAACAGGTGGCTTAAATCAAGCGATCTGATTGGTTCCCAACTGTTATGAGCATATACACACAACTATGACGCCCGTTCAGTTTACAGAGTTCAGTATCACTCTGCGCCTAACTTGAACTGTTGTTTATTTATATATAAAAGCAATAGCATAGTTCACTGAAGCCTAAAAATATGTTGATTGATGGAGAGGGTGGAAATGTTGTAAAGCAATAGGCACACGTGAGTGAACTGCTCCATAGTAGGCTAAATTGCCGGCGAACCAAGCTACCGTCTCTAGCCTTCTCTCTGAAGGACGCTACAATGTGTTGCATAGCAACAGCCACGCACTTTGCAGGCAGCCAGGAGGGACTACATTTTTGTATTCGTTAATTCGTTTTTGCTTTTCCGACTTTATCGTTTTTTCAAAATTAAGAGTGTCTATGACTTTCATTTCGCCATACTTACGTAACCGTTTTATAAAAACAATAGATCACTTCAGTCAGTGAAATGTTCTCATTATACCACAGTTAAGGGGGTCGCCGTCCCTCCGTGTCGGGACGGACAACGCCCCTTAACTGTAGTATAATGAGAACATTCCACAGCCTGTCGTGATCGAGGGTTATCTATTGCTTAAGTGTACACAATATTCCTCAATAGTTTTTCTTTGCACTGCCTTCGTTGTTATCTCAAGCACCAATTTAACTTTTAGGAATTTTGTGTGCATGTGGTTATGATGAATAGGAAAGGATCCAGTTGATGTTAAACTCGCACGACACAGACACATGATTCATTTATTTAGTTGTTCCAGTTCTACACATGCTGAATGATAACAGATAGTGACACTTTTTAAAACAATAAACCTAGTGGCACTGATCAAAAAGCGATGTCGGATAAAGGGAGTGGTGGAAGTACAACACAAACCTCTGTTGTTTAAAGCCTATCTCTACCTCATCAGAGATACAATATCTTTAATGGATCCTCATTTAAAACAGGTGTTAATGAATCAACAACCCATAGGAATGCTTGCCTCGGTACCTTGCCTTCATTAATATGCCTCCCACGCTTCTTTTAAACTATTCACTTACTACAAGTTGATTGATAACGATGCGTGACTGGTATTCCTATCGTATGCCTCCTCACAATCTTAAACACCATCTATACACAGCTCTGGCCAAAGATGGAGGTTGTAAAAATGCCCCCAAATCCAACAAACAAATCATAACAAATCATAAGTTCAAAACACTTTATTCAAAGTGTGTTTACAACTAATTTTTGACTCATAGACCATGGCGATAACACTGCCGGGCTTAGTGGTTCGAGTCTCCCTGGGGCCACATGCTTAGAACTCTGCATGCACACCGTTAGGTTTTCATAAGGCGCATATAAAAAAGGTATCCAGCCCATGGCATGCAGCATATTACATATTGTTGTATAGGAGCGTACAGTCGTGTGTGGGAGGAGACAGGACAGATGACAGTGATTGATACCATATCACCATCACTTTGCCCTGCAAACGACACACGAGAGACGGGCTCTGAAGCTAAATATCAGCAGTTCCCAGGGTGGCCGTGAGATGTGACTTCCTCAGCGCCCAGAGCCAACCGCTGGCATCCTGCTTCTACAGGAAGTTGATTGCCAGCAAGAGAGAGGAACCATCTGCTGCTGCTAATTGGAAGGGTTTGTACATGGAGAAGTTTGCACAATCAGCTCCAGGAAAAAGGATATTATTGAGTTTATTGCTGACTGCGGCTGCAACCAATAGAATCATTAACATCAGATAGTGGTGCAGAAGGCATGAGAGTGGCTTCTATCAAGTAACTTTACAGTGCCGCTAATGAGCCAATCGGATGTGAGCCATTCTTCATAAGAATCGTTCAATTTAATTTCAATGAACTTGAATGAACTCAAAGTCTTTCTAGGCCTGCAGCAGCTTTTTTGGTAGTATTTACAGTATTTCAGGTTGTAATTGCATGGCCTTTATGTGCAGCATTTGAGTGTGAGTCATGAGACATGGTACAGAATCTATTGTCTAACTTAGGAGAAGGGTTAACACCGACTTGCATGCACTTCCACGCCACACACATGGAAACAGAGAAGATAAATGAAAGGAAGCGGTCGCGAGAGTACGCTCACACACATGCACCCGAACTTGCGTGTGTGTCTTTGTTTTTATATGCATACGCATATACATATTGACATTGATGAGTTGCCCTTGTGCTAGAATATCAAAGCGGGCAGGAATTCTAAGAAGGGCAGCGATACAAATGCATTCCGGAGATGTGCTCCCTGTAACCAAGCTTTTACTGGGCTCTGTGGTTTCCTGTCAAAGCATTTTTTCAGTGTGTTTTGAACATAAATAGTCTAAATAGCGTTTGCTTGTTTGAAATATGGTGGTTTAGTTTGCATGTTTTCTGAGCCTCTTGAGTTTAACAGCCTCACAACCAGGTGTGTTATCACTTCCCAATCATCCCATCCTTTTTAGGTTATCGTCCAAAGGCTCTCCACCATGATCTCCTTCAACGCACCTTTTATGTTTTAGTTTACATATACCAGTGATACAATCTGACCTTCTAGTGAAGTCTGGCAACGAGCTATTCCTCTTTGTATCACAGCCAAGTAGTTCAAGACTACTGATTTTGGGATGAAGGACTCACTTGAATGGCGAAGTAGAGTCCGTTGTACACAAATGTCCTTATAGTCTGGTACCAATAACACTCTGCTCGTCAAGTGGTCTCACATACTCCTGAAGTCCTCTGCATCAAACAACAGGAGATGTTTACCGTTTGTTCCGGTCGACTTGGTTTGGTTGTGTTTACAGCCTTGACACGAGTGCGGGGACGGCGATTCACCATTATCAAAGCCTCCGCCAGCACTCCACAATGTCCAGATGTTCTCTACCATGGAGAATCCCACAGAAAGAAAACACATCAACACAAGCTACGGCCTCCTCAGAACCCCGACTTGATGAGCATATTTTGGAAAATATGCAGTTTTGTTAAATTTCTTATTTGAGTTCTCAATCTCCACATTTAAACAAGGATGCAACATAAAAGGCCTTTGAATCGTTTTTTTGAAAGTCAGCACTTTTTTCTTCTCCTGTTTCTGTGGTAGAGGAAGGGTTGTTTGTGCCAACAACTTGTCATCGTGGGCAAACAAATCTTCAGCGAAGAGCCCAGCACATCCCTCTCTATTTTTAGGCCAGCTGCATCTTGGTTTGTAATTAAGACATTTTTTAATTAGGCACATCCCTTCATGAGGGCAACCACAGTGGTGGCTCTTCCTGGGAGAGCCAAGCAAAACCACCACACACACACACACACACACACACACACACACACACACACACACACACACACACACACACACACACACACACACACACACACACACACACACACACACACACACACACAGAATTAGTTTGAGGTCGACAATATTTCTGTTCTCTGCCCGCTGTGTGCGAGGGGTAGGCGTGTCTTTGCAATAGTTATCCCCTGTTTTAGTAATCAAGTTTATTTCTCCAGTTCTGTTGGCGGGCCACATGAATAAACGTAGTCGAACAGAACGGGACAAAATGACCCAGGCGCTTGAGGTCAATTTGGGTTACGTAAGGAGGGATTATCAAGGTTCTCAACTGAATGCACGGATGTACCCCTGAGTAATGACACGGCGACTGGCGGCTGTTTTCTCCTGAGGATGTTGCTAATTCTTCCTTCCTGGCCACGCTCTGAAGCCGTTGCATTGTGTTGTGTTGTCGGGGTTCTGATTCTTACCGTAATAGGTGGGGTAGCCGGGGCACATGTCCTTCGCTGAGGTGCAAGGTCAGCGCCGGATGCCCATTCCCAAGGCACAGGATTCACAGGATAATAACAGACATCTTAAGTTCTTCGGCCCAATTTAGAGCCTACAAATTGTGTTTTTTTGCCCTTTTGTTTGGGTCCTACCTCGGAATGTAAAGCATACCCATTGGGTCACATTAGCGTTTGAGAAGGAACCATTCACAAGCACTCCCTTTCGGTAGGGTCCTGAACAGCTCTCTCCCGTTCTCCATCCATTGTGTTTGCATCAAGCTAAACAAATCAGAGCGGCTGGGAAAGAACGCTAGGTGCCTCGTTAGCTATATGAGTTTCAGCTGTGCCAACAGACAATGAGGCATGTTTGTAAAGAACAGTTGAAACCTTAAAAACCCAAGTGGTCCGGTTGCAGGCTGTGGTGACAACAACAATGCCTACGGGGTCTATGCGAAGATGATACACGTGGTCGTCCTAGGCCACCACATTGCCTGAAGAATGGATACATATTGATCATATTATATTACTTATTATTTTGTTGTCGACGTAGCTCAAGGAAAAGCATACCAAATGAATGTCTGTGTCGATTCTCTACAATACACAACAGGGACGTCGTCATAATAATACTGTTGTAGACTAAACCCTTGATAGGGGTATATTTGATACACTTTGTGACTCCAACCAGATCAGAGTGACGAGCCGTGGAGAAGTAGCTGCAGACAACCTGTCAGGAAAATAACAGCATAACGAGGGAGAGAATGAGATCTTCCTGAAGAACAAGACTAGTTCGACTAATGAGACTAAGGGAGCGAGAAAGATAGCAGGGAGGACGGGTTAGGCCCTGTGTGTGGGTGCGTCTGCGGGGGGGTTTGTTTGTGTGTGTGTGTGTGTAAGCTTGTGTGTCAATGTGCATTAGTGAGAGAGAGAGAGAGAGATTCAACGTGGGAGCACCTTTATTTACAGCTCCGCTGTGGGGATGTGGGATGAGCTCAGAAAACAGCTGCTTGCGGTGACATGGATTAGAGCGATCACACACGTACACACACACACACACATGCACACACACACACACACACACACACACACACACACACACACACACACACACACACACACACACACACACACACACACACACACAAACATGCACGCACACATAAACCAAACAACTGAATTGCAAAGCAGAAGAAACTCAGGAACTCAAATGCATCAAAGTCTTGTAAACGCAGCAGGGGGCTAAAGTCGCAAACATGGCCCCTTAGCCAGCCGCAGACAACACACACACACACACACACACACACACACACACATACATACACATGCATACACACAAACACACACACACACACACACGTATACAAACACACAGCTTGCGGCCACATACACAAACAAAACAAGGATTGTTCTGCTGAGTCTGTGAAATGAGCGGTGTGGGTTAGGAGGTGAAAGAGGAGGAGGAGGAGGAGGAGGAGAGGCTGGGGGGAGGACGAGGAGAAAGCCTGTTAGTGTTATTCAGCTGTACACTTCCCACCCCCCCCCCCCCCCCTCACTCCCACACACACACCTCCCTCTGGACACGGTGACTGAAGGAGTGATAATAGGTTTAGGCTGGCCGCTCAGGTGTAACCGTGCTGCTTGTGCAGGAGTCTCATACAAGCTAGTGGTGGGGGTGGGGGGGGGGGGGGGGGGGGGGGGTTGGGAGTTGCAGACGACCGCAGTGTCAAGGGAGCAAAAAAAACGATGGTTGAAGCAGAGGCAACGCAACGAAATGTAACACATCAACACATTGTTTTGTTTACTTTAGAAAAGAAAATTGTTATGGCAAGACGTCAACTTGAAGCCCCGGCCTTGGAGGAATCCCTACAGTCTTTACAACTCGCTGGGTCATGTGGGGCAGATCCGGCAGTAGTTGGGAGCAGACGATGGTCGTAACTCAGGCCTGTTCAAACCTTATCGCCAGACCTCAATCACCACAATAAGCCTTGTTCACCCGCAGCCATCCCCCTCCCCACCACCACCACCACCACCATCCCAGGCACCACAGAGAGATGCTAATCTCTCTTTATTTAAGTTATGGTCCTTGGAGTATCGGTAGTATCGGTAGCTGAGTGGCGTTGGGTTGTGCTTACCTTGACCTTTGCACTGAGATCTGCACAGAAACTATGGGAGATGTAGTGGGATGTTTAGATGAGATGCTATGAACACAGACACGGGCATCTTTCTATCTAGCGGCTAGGGTAAACCTGCGGCATGTTGCAGGCAGGATCCATCTAAGAGAAGGAGTGCTCAAACAGAGCAAAGCCACAACCAGAACAAATGGACAATTACACGGCCCAGCACAGACTCCCTGAACATACCCCGAGCAGATTGTCAAATGCCCCCCATCCCACCTAATGACTACTTGCAGGTAGACCTGACAAACAGCCCCATTGAATTATGCCCACCCACACCCCTAACCTCCACCCACGGCACTGAAGATGAAAGACCACCCCCTTCTCCTCCCGGTCTGAGGGGGCGGTGGGGAACCTGCTGATGTGGCCACCAGGACCAGAGTGGTGGATGAAAGACCTGACTAATGGACACAGCTCTGTAGGCCGATAAGGAAACCAGACAGACTGCATGATGATAAGTCAGAAACCTGGTCTGCAAATGGCACAGCGGCTGACGGGGCGGGGGTGGGGGGCATCTAGAGGGAGAGAGAGAGAGAGAGAGAGAGAGAGAGAGAGAGCATCCCAGGAGGGGACTAGGAGGCCTGACCCAATCCCTGTAGGAGGAAGACAAGAACTGATGAAAGATGCAAATTCCTCTGTTAATGTTTGTTTGAATCAATGGTATACCTTGCAGACAGACACAAGCCAGCTCAGCCGTTTCTTTGGCGCTGTTGGTGTAAGTGTTAGTGCGCTCTCGCACAAACCGTCATCCGAGAAGCAGAGCCAAGGAAACGGTTTGTCATTACTGCCAGGCTGCATTGTGACAGGCCCATTCAATTATATACAAGTTACGTTCAACTGCATAACTTTGTATTCATATTTTATCAAAAGCTAAAAAAATGTATAACCATGCTATAGTGACAGAGAAAAAAGAATCCCAGTAATGGACAGATGACCAGAAGAGGATGTCCGGTACATATGGGACATAAGTTGGCAAAGAGTAAGAAATAGGAGACTTCTGACTTGGTCTCGTGGTCTTCCTACTGGCGCATCCACACCCCTAAACCACAGCCCGTCACCTGGTACCGGTCTGTTGCTTCTGTGTTCAATCTCTCAAAGCCTTCCCTTGACCCTCTGATACACACACACACACACACACACACATAACCCCCCACGCTGTGACTTACTCAGATCTCGAGATTTGAGAGAGTGAGCATCCAGAGAATGAACCTAAATCATCAACAATGTCTAACTGACCAACTAATGATCTGGCAAATAGAGGAGGGGGGAGAGGAAAACAGGGAGAGGACTTCCTGCCTGTTTCAATCTCATGCCCTCCCTTATGTGTCTATATTTGTGTGTGTGTGTGTGTGTGTCTGTCTGTTTGTGCAGGTGCAGGGAGATCATGCACACTCTGGTCGGATGTGGAGACTTCTCTGCTGGTGTGAAGGACAGAACAAACAGGGAGTCGGAGGATGTTCGGAGAAGGAACTGGAGAAAAGTACAAGCAGGGGCCTGATTGGAGGGATCAGAGATCAAACTGGAAAACATAAATACGAAAAGCAGTGAGATTGAGGAGCAGGCAGCAGTTGGATTAGTCGAGATCATCGAGAAAGGGTGAAACATCTGCACATCTATGTCTCTTAAAGAGTGCGCTAACCACATAATGACTTTTTTGGGGTTGAAAACTGTTTGAGTCTCAAAAAGCCTTGAACATCTCTGTTATTTTTGACTATAATGTTTAAAGTTGTTAAACTAAATTCTCTATAATATAGTCTGCTACTTCCGGATAAAAATGCTTTTCTTTTTTTGTTCAATATTGGCTGCCCACCCAAGCTTAAGCGAGCGTGACGTGGGTTTGGACAATGTTTGACCATGCCCCTTGCCCTTGTTCCCATGGAACCCAATGTATCAGTTTTTTGCCAAAACCTTTAGAAATGTCACGACTGCTGAGATTGATTTTCAGACAGAAGTTACCCTGCTTGAAAGAGGTTGACTTACGATTTAAATATCCATTGTTCATGTTCCTGTATTGATCATGACCACCCAACTTGAAGTCCCCGGATTCTACAACCCAACCATCAAATCATCCACCATAGCAACACTGCCAGTTGCACACTCTCAAAAAGCTGTAACAAACATCATTAACAAACGTCATCCACAAGGACCCCCTCAGCCCAAAGGGGTGCATAGAATCCATAGAGTTCAAAGGTAATCTAATCATCATCCTCATAACATATACATATCAGTGAACTGTGTGTGTGTGTGTGTGTGTGTGTGTTTGTGTGTGTGTGGGTGCGTGTGTGTGTGTGTGTGTCTGAAGCATACTGTGGGTGTGTCATCCAAGGTCAAGACCCTTGTGCTGATAACAGGCCCTGATAACCCCCCTCCCCACTCAACCCCTGCCAGCATGCACACATTTAGCATCAACCAGGGGAGGTCACTACCAGGCACGAGGGAGGGGGCATGCCCCACTCCAGGAGGTCCTGGGGATCACGTCTACACCAGGGGCCGGTATGCACTTTGGAGAGGATCAGCGAGGGGTTAACATAAGGTGGTCAAGAGACTGAGGAGGAGGGTGTCATGGTTAACCTGGTCTTCATCATCAGCCTCCTGGATCAGCCTGATGTGGGAGTCAGGACGGGACATGGTCAATGTAGTTTAATTGCACATTAAACACTTTATGAGGTATTTTGTCGTAGAGTCTGGTTTACATCTTAGGTCAGTTAACTTTAATATTATTGCCTTTTTTATTGTGTTATATAATTTCTTTATTACTATTATTGTGTTTTTTTATGTGATTTTTTGTGATGCAATGATTTCCCCTCAGGGATAAATAAAGTACCTATGTATGTATGTATGTATGTATCTATCTATCTTATGTTAGTATGTGTGCATTATGATAAACTTGTCATTTGTTATCATTGAAATGACTAATCAAGGGTCAAATGATTTAATAGGAAATCCTAGGGGTTCCTATGGGTTACCAGTTTTTCCTTCTCTCTGGCTGTTTTGTACCCAGAAGGGTCCTTTGCGTGTATTGGCTATGGTATTCCCAGGCTCAGAACAATAATCATCATACTGAAAAGAGCGACACAGTAACAACAAGTTACGGTGACGGCAACACAGGCCAAACGGCATGCCTTATGTCAGCGGTGCGTACCTTCACCAAGAGCCTGTGTCATCACAACAAGGAGGACTGTGTGTCTGCTTTATCCCTGAGGAGGAGGGCTCACGTCACTGTGCCTGAGAGTCTGAGAGCCGGCACGGAGCAGAGCGTCAGCAAGGACAAGTATGGGCGGCAGTACGGCCCGTGACGCCTCTTGCAAAAAAAGGAACAAGGAAAAATGTAAACAACTCTAAAGACCAGAGATTTGTTCGCCTAGCCGAAGCTGGGGAGTGTCACGGCGTGTTTGATTAACCTAGAAAGCACAAACACACACACATAAATAGGACGGCTCACGTAAAAATGCTACATCTGCTTGCATATGTACAAATACTAGATAATAGACTGTAAATAACAGTTTGAAAATCCAGGCAACTTAACAAAGGGTAATAACCCTCGTTCATCACTGAGTCACGATATCAGGGACTGAAGAGAGAGAGAGAGAGAGGGAGAGAGAGAGAGAGAGCGAGAGCGAGCAAGAAGAGTGAGAGAGACTGGAAACAGAGAGAGGTGAGAATATGAGAATGAGAGACAAAAAAGAATGGTGAGAAAGAAAGCGAGCACGAGAAGGAGGGAGAGAGAGAGAGAGAGAGAGAGAGAGAGGGAGGGAGAGAGAGGACAACAACAAGTGTATGTTGACCTCCCTCTTCCTGGGCGCAGCGGGAAGCAGGGTGTGTTCTGCTCTGAGACCGCTCCCTGTGGGACCCCTCCAGCGGCTCGATGGGCAGGCAGGTCAGCTGGGGTCACGGAGCATGCTCACTGCTGCGTTCCCACAGAACAGGCCCCTTGCCATTGCGTGGCTCGGTCCCAGGGGTGTGTCCAGCCCTTACGACAGGCGGGATCCTGTCGTGCTTGTGGCCGCGTCACTTCCCTGGGAGCGCAGGGTCTGCACCGTCACCCTCTATCGGAGACAAACACTGAGCCACTTTATAGCGCACAAGGAATGATGTCAATGACACGAATGACGATACCATCCTTATCGTCATTTCAAACACACACTTTGTACAAATGATGATGAAGGAGCCCCACCCCCCCTAAAGCCAATTCTATTCAAATGGTTTGAAGATGAATGGAGAGTCTGCATCGGTTCTCTGTCAGGAGATGTGGACACATGATGGGTCCCAGCCAGGGACAGCAGGGGACTGATTGGAGGGATCAGATAAAAACATACAAACAGGAATCATATTTAGGGTTCCAGCAGCCGCTGGAATAGAAGATCTACACCAGGGAAGGGGCAAACATCTGCACAGCTTGACCTTTTGTCTCTTAAAGAGTACGTAAACAACAAAATCACATTTTTGGGGTGAAAACTGAACAGTTTGAGTCTCAAAAAAGCTTGAAACGTTCCGGTGTTATTTTGGACTAAATGTTTGATGTTGTTAAAGTTCTCTGTCAAATACAAGGAGTCTGCTTCTCCAGCGTGAAAATGCTTTTCTTTCTTTGTGTTGTATTGGCTGCCAACCGTAGCTTGAGCGAGTGTGACGTGGGAACCTGATTGGAAGGCTGACTCAGCAACCCTACGTCCATTTCCCCCAATAAGGGACTAGGAAGGACTGCATGTTCCAGCCTGGGGCTTGGTGGACAGAGCCCACGTACACGACATTAAAAGGGTGTAACGCAAGCTATCCGGCAAATCGCAGAACCCGGAGGTCCATCTCCTCATCCTTGCATACCGTTTGTCGCCGACACCTTCCCGGTCTGACCAGCCCACCTCTGCATTGTTTGAATCCTGCAATGTCGTTCTCCCCCGCTGGATATTAGGGTGACCCGCCCTTTCATTCCTGGCCCTACTCTCGCTTTGGGTAGGACTTGAGAAGGGGCGTAGTACTTGACACACTACTACGCACGGATCGGATATGATGCGCATCATCCTGCGCTAACCAGAAAGAATGCCTGGAAGGAACACAGACCTCCCGCCGGACTACAGGCCTAGTCACCAGCGACACGGTTTAGGTGTGGAAGTGCTGTAACCACCAACCCCTCCACCAATCCCCCCCGCCCACCCACCCATAGACCACGTCGTCCCCATAGACCACTACGTCAGGCCGGGGGGGGGGGAGGATGAAGCTGTGAGTCGCCAGAAGGCATCCCGTAAGTCAAAGAGTTTTGCTCGGGAGGACCCCCTGAATACAGGAGGAGTAAACAGAAGCAGGAAGCACTCTTGTTTTCTCTTCCTGTCTTTGTACGCCTTGTGCTTTCCAATCTTACGAAAGCAGCGGATTTATGCAAAGCCCCGGCTTCTCCTGTCCTCCCTCCCTCCCACACAAGGATAATACAAATACACCGAAACATGCCTCATTTATTTTGAAATATTCCTGGAAATAACTGCCGCCGCCCCGAACATATAACAATGCAACTTTGAAGTACGTCAAATATCTAGGTGGGCTTTACCTCGCCATACCATCCCCATTCTCTGTGGATTTAACTAAACAAATAGAATCTGTATTCCCAGATTCACTCTCGTCTCTCTTCCCCATGCCTTGAACTCAGTAAATCCACCTCTACCACCGCTATGGTGGATTTACTGCTCTATGAGTAATGTGCAGGTCTTGCAGACAGAGCTGCTGCAGTCCCATGTGATAAAGCAGACTTGTTATAACGTTGATTCACAGCAGCAGAACTATTGGCCGGGCTGCATGGACTGCTCCTCAGAGCAGGGCTTTTGGTCTGAGCTTCCGGGACTAACGACAAAGTCTTTATTTGGTACTGAAGATAATTTAACCTCTTTTTTCCCAACGACAGATAATTATATTGTTTGTCCTCTCCGTTCTCACTGTGGCAACAACTCAGGGAGAATCTATTTCCTGATGTTTATCCAACCAAAAGTATTTTTCATTTAAAAGAAAAGAATAAAAAGTGAGTGAGATCTGTATTCTAATATACGGTGCTTGATTTATTGAGCACAGGCGGTCGCCAAAACCATCTTGACTTCATCCACATTACATCAGTGGCTACCACGGCAACCGCATACTGACACAGTCTCTTACTGCATGCTCGCAGCCAAGCTACGTCTGCAAAGGCCCACAGTGAGTCCCACAAGGAGGGCTACAGACAGCACACCGCCCCCTGCCCCCCCCCCCCCCCCCCACCCCCCGCCCCCGCCCCCTCCCCTGGTGGAACTGTTTCTGTTTGACTGTAGGTGCTGCATGGATCCTAACACCTGGGGAAACAGGGTGGAGGGACTGTTGTGGTAGCGCTGGATGACAGCGAGAGCCGGGAGAGACGGCTGGAGAGAATGCTGTGGTGCCTCTGGTGTAAGCGTGTGATCCTGGGGGGACACCATCGCCCTATGGAGGATAAATCCTCCGACTTGTGTAAGCTGACAAGCGAGGGTGTACAGAGAGGCCACGGTGTGTCTGGTGGAAATGTTTATTGCAAACACAACTTGCAATATTTGTGTTTTGTATTCTGGGGCAGGCCGCGGGTGGGTCAATAAGCAGATGTATATCTGATTTGTGTGTTTTTCTTGGCAGATTGCAGGCTCATTACAACGTGGTAGATCTCGCTGCAGACTCTGCCTCTGGTAGACATTGTGGTGCGTGTGTGTGAGTGTGCGGTGTGTGATGCTGTGAGGGTGTAGTGTGTTTGTGTGCGTGAGTGTGCCTGTGTGTGTGTGTGTGTGTGTGTGTGTGTGTGTGTGTGTGTGTGTGTGTGTGTGTGTATGATTGTGTGTTTGGCATAGTAAGAAAACAGTTCAGTACTTGTACATGAGATTGCACAGACTTCAAATAGCTGCACACTCTGAGCTGAAGAAAGGTACTTTTCCAAACTGAACCAAAAATATTCCACAGCACACACACACACACACACACACACACACACACACACACACACACACACACACACACACACACACACACACACACACAAGAGAGAATAAGAATAAGAAAGAATAGGTCAGGAGGAAAAAGCAAGACTGTGTCTGCT
Organism: Micromesistius poutassou; assembly: GCF_964030765.1. Lineage (NCBI taxonomy): Eukaryota > Metazoa > Chordata > Actinopteri > Gadiformes > Gadidae > Micromesistius > Micromesistius poutassou. The sequence goes on from NC_140272.1 coordinate 13,185,982, forward strand.
CATCCTATTTGTAAACCGAGCTGGTCTATGATTCACCTCTCTTTAGCCGTTCTGTTCCTGGCGATTAATTCCTACTTAAATATCAATAAAGTAGGAAATGTCGTTAATGTCGTTGTATGATGTCATGTCAACATACAACGAGTGCTTTTTGCGAAAATGCAGTTTAACTTTAATATGACCGGGCGGTGAGTTCCTTACTACTAACCCATGTGTCTTGTGTAGAGCGGGAAGGGAACCCACATTACAACACCCACCCGCAACCGCTCTGGGCGTTCTCAACACTGTCCAAAGACCCATCTTTACGAAAGTGCGTCAAAGCGTTCAAATGCTGAAAGAGAGCAGTTGTCTCATCTTGCATTCAGCGTTACTCTGAAACGAGACTAGTGGCCGCTTTTAGATGATCAGCTCATTAAGACATGCACGACATGGGCTGTTTATAAGGTCTCGCCTCTTGCGTTCATTCATTCAGCAACATAAACGCAGTGACAAAGTTTACAAAGGGTGTGGAGTTTCTGATTTATTAAATAAACAAAAAAAGTTTTCTGTTTGATCCAGACAGGGCAACGGACGTAGCAACACATACAGTTCATGATTTATTTTACTCAAGATTAAAATATCGGATTCCTGGGCAACATAAAAAATGGATCATACCTGGCAGCCTGTAGAGGGCGTGTTAATGCAACAAGACGTGTGTATGTATGTGTATGTATACCAGCCATAGATGATAAGATGCGAGCATATATATGCTCGCATCTTATCATCTATGGCTATATATGGCTATATATATATATATATATATATGGCTATATATATATATATACGCTCGCATATTATCATCAGCATTCTGTAGCACTATAGGCCTAGAGGACTGATGAATAACACGAATTTGGGAGTTTCAATCATCTCGCCAGATCTCTCTCCCTCATACACGCGCACACACGCGTGCAAACACACACGCGCACACGCAACGTACAAACAGTAGCAATTTGACTTATTGGTAATTTTGTGCTGACATCACGTGGCCTTTAATGTTAAATGTATAACACCACAGGCTGAGCTCGTGCCGTGATATTGCTGACGAGACGAGTCCTGCTCTTATTGTCGGTCAATCTTTTGCTATACCTTCTAGCTGGGAAATGGCTGCACATGTAGGATTTAAGTGTCTGACAGATTTAAGACGATCACGCATGGACACATACTATTGGACCAGCTAAACGAATGGGATTAACGTGTGATGTGTGACATTGTCCACTAGATGGCACCGCGGGGCACATATTTATGGAAACTAAATTCGAAGCTTAAGCCTACTGTCTTTTTACTTTATTTGAACCTCTGCCAGTGCATTTGGAACAAATGGGCACCTCTGAGAGTGTCATCTTTAAAAAAAACACGTTAAAAAAATCATTATGATCGCTTCTATTTGAACACAAAATCGTACCCATCCCTTATATTTTGCCAAGATCAGCTTTATAAATAGCATAAAAGATATCTTTACTTTCATATAAAGAGAAAAACAACAACTATGATGTTGGACTGCAGAAGATGACATCACTGTGGGACCAACCATGCCGGCATTTATTCTTCTTAGGAGTCACAAGTTCATATATTAATAACTCAAGCAGATAAATCATTTCAATAGAGAAACAACTACATGCAGTGGAGTCACTAGCAGTAATAAAGTCATCTACTGAAGGAGTCTATCGTTGCCAAGCTACGTTGCCATGGTGACCATGTTCGAGGATCTGTACGTTCCCAGTGAGCGCACACAGATGGGTGTCAGTCACTCTGCACTCAACTTTACATCATTAAAACACGGCAGCTATTCATATTTATTGATGCAGCGAATATATGATGTCTCTGCCTCAACGCATCCTCCTCTCTTTGAGGTAATCTGAGCTGAACTCACTTTGTAGCCAATGTCTAGGGTCTATCTTCACCATATCACCAGGACGGCAGGTGGGAATTCCAGATCTAAGTCCCTCCCAACCACCCACACACAAGCACACACACGAAAAAAAAAAAAAAAAAAAATATATATATATATATATATGCCGGTGCATTATTGCCCCTCTGCTGCACCAAAGTAACTGTTTCCCGCTCACACTCGGCCCTTTGAAGCGACTTCAGTGCATCAATATTTAACCTGACATTGTGCAATCTAAAAAAAGAAAGCAGGAGGAAATGAAGGCAGTGCTTTGAAGACTCATACACATCTGAGTGGAGAACTGCATTGAACCACCAACCCCCCCCCCCCCCCCCCCCCCCTCGCCCGCCCGCTCCCTCACCCTTTGCTCTATTCCGTTCCTCTCTGCTCTCTGCTGTTACCTATAGAGAGACCGCTAAACAAACAAACAAACCGCGGCGATGTAGCAGATCAGAGGTGTGGCGATGACACCTCGGCTCGAACGCTAACAGGATCCGAAACAGCTCGCCTCAGAGAGGAGAGCCCCGATCTACGGTCTGCCCCAGGGGTCTACGCACTCACTGGGTGATGGATTACACTCCTCCAACACCACCCCCCCCCTAACACCACCCATCAATTCCTGCTGACAGTGCAGGTTGTGCAGGATCATCTCATGAGAGCTGTTATAAGGAGCAAGTGACAGCTGGAGCGTCTGCCACTGGGGAACACGCAAGGCCTTAGGACGTCCTGCCCACACGCTGGGACAGACAAGACAAACAGATGGACAAACAGAAACGGACAACCCGTGGACCGGAAGAGAACCGCCTTCTGCTACGCTCCGGGACTCCGGGACTTCGGCGGCGGCGTGATGCGTAGCCCCCTCGCCCCATGAACACCGGCATGGACCGCCCAGCCAGGGTCCTGAGCCATTCTCGCTGCGGACCGCCCCCCCCTCCACCCCCCCCAACGAGCTCTTCCTCTTCCTCATCGGCTGCCCCGTCGAACGTCCTCACACTCTCTGTGACGCGACCGTCAAACATGCGATGCTCCGGACGCCACTCGACTGTAACCCACATCCTGGGAGAGACCGACCTGTTGACGGTCGTAGGGGTTCACTATCATTCAAATACGTCCACACACAGGGGGGGTGGGGGGGGCTTGGTGCTGGGGAAAAGTGGGTGTCATGTAGAGGGCTGGTGGGATCTCCACCTGGGTGGCGGTGGTGATGTTGCAGACCGGTGGGTCTGTTAGATCCTAACGCCTCGGGAGTCTGCTGCTATGCGCACCACACAAGTAATGCCATACAGTCGTGTACCCCCATAGTGTTATCTTTAGGTAATCTGGATTAAAAAGTGATTTCTTTCCACATAAATCATTCATGACTCTAGCTGCTAGAGCTACCACTTTACCCTGCATCTCTTATGCTCGTATAACTATTTCATTGAGAGGGCCACCGAAATTCACTGAGCTAGTTCTTCGGAAAGGATGCATCACCTAATAAAGTTGGGTTACTCCAGAGGCCCTCGCAGATTCAATTAAAAGCTACTTGGCAGAACCGACAGCAGGCTCCGCGGGCTGAGAGGAGATGTTTTCTCAGGGCTACCGGTGTTCACATGCACTCTTCACACATGGATCTACATGTCTCCATGGGTCCCAAGCTGTCCGACATGTGAGTTATAGCATGCTTGGGAACACACACATGCTTGTGTGTGCCACAGTGTGCAGCAAAACCAATGATTTATACATCGCGAGCACAAAGCTACATGGAACTGCTGCCCTACTGTTCTCCTGAACGCATCATGAATGACATCATCATGAATGACATGCATCATGGAGTGCAAGAAAAGAAAAATAAACCTTTTCATTTGAAACAGGCTTGAATGTGTTGCATGTGTCGGTGTGTTTTTCTTTAAGAGCATTTCAAGGTTTGCGTTATACAATAAGCAGCATTTGAAAGAAACTCCAACAAGACCACACAAAACTAGCCTGAAGCACTCTATGCATAATAGAAAGACCACTGTCTGAACAGAGCTGCTGTGTTAACCAAGAGATCCTGCTTTTGTCATAACGGCTTTGGGCATGCAAAACAAATATCGCGACTACTTCTCTCTCCAGGATAATACTGATCTCAGGCTGTCCAGTTAGACGGACATTAACCAGTACTTGGCAGCAGAAACGGCGACATAACGGCAGTCTTAGAGCACTACCTCTTGACGGTGAACGTGTGTCAGAATCCCATCACGTTAATCGAGATGAATTCAAGTTGAGCTGCAATGTTTTTAATAAAGAACCACCCATGATGGGGCTGCGTGCCTCTCCCTATGTCTACACAGTCGAAAGAAGTGGAAAGAAGAGCCAATGAAATACACCTCGACTCAAGTCAGCTTTAGGAAATAATCCAATGCACCAGCGTTTCCATGACAACGATGGATGGAGCGGAGGGTCTCCAAGGTCGGAGCAAGATTGCCCTCCCCCCCACCATCCTATTTCCTTCAGTGCAGAGAGGGAAAGCAGACCTGCCAGGGTGGGCTTCTGTGGGGGGTGTCGCCTTCAGAGATTTCATTACCACCACCCACTCCCTTCCACCCTCTCCCCTCCCATCAGCCCTCACCCCCGAATGATAAATGGTCACTATATATTGGTCCCTTCATCATCCCTGAGGACATGGGAGCCCAGAGAATACAAATAATAATAAAGACCATTTGTCCTACATGGTGGAAGGAGTGGAGAGCATTTCCGCAGCATTGTGCAATTAAGCAGGAGGGAGATATTTGAGTGGATGAGGATGAGAGTTGTTGTGTGTTTGGATCCATAATTTAGAAGACTGACTCCTCAGTTTAGAGTGAGGAGAAAAGAATGGAGTAGAAGGAAAGAACCGGGTTAGGAAGCAAGGACTCTCATACACTGGGTCTCCGTTATTCCTCATCATGGTCCTTATCTTGATCTGCATTACATTCACAGAATGTATCTTCTCATCCACAGCCGTAACATTAACATGGGTAATTTTTACAAATTCCTGCAGAATGCATATATGGTGTCTGCAGCAAAAACATCTTAGATCCACGCTTCAAACGCGGGTGGGTTGAGTTAAATCTGTGGCAGAAAGTGGGGCGAGGCACTGTGATATGCTATATGTTTGATCATGAGGTTTCATCTCTGCTTGGCGTCTTCCCCTAGTGTGCTGCAAAAATGGTGTCCACGGGGTAATCTCCCATGCACTTTTTCTTTCTCACATGTGGTACCGCATTAATCGCCATGTGCTGTAACACCCTGTGAAACCTTTTCATAGCAACCAGAAACTTTTCAGTTGCTATGAAAAAAGGACCTTGGTTTTTTTGGGGTGTGTACAAAGAGGAAAATAGAAAAAAAGGAAAAGTGCAAGGCTTGATTGCAGCTGAAAACCCATACACTGACGTGTTTGAATCGAGTAGCAACACTTCCAACACTACAAGTGGGTTGGATAGAGAGGTTGCTTTCACCATGCAGCGTCTCCCTCTCTCTCTCTCCACAACATCATGGCTGACCTATCTGTTCTCTCCCAGTTCTCACCCATGCCTATGGGAACAGAGAGAGAAAGAGACAGAGAGAGTGAGGGAGGGGGAGATAAAGAGATGAAAGATGTAACGAGTGATCAAGATATAAAGATTATTACAGAGTGTGATTATTACAGAGAGAGAGGAAGATAGACAGTGACAGAGGGAGAGCAAGGAAGAGAAAGAGAGGCAGAGAAATAAAGAGCAACAGAGAGAGAGCGAGATAGAGAGAGTTATTCCAAAGAGAGACGAAGCCACTCTGACTTTATCATCCGCCCACGGTTGTCAGAGTCTCGGCATCCAGGGACAGAACTCCACAACTTTCATCACCGTTTTATGTCACTGGGCTGAGCACTCACTAGAGTGGAGGGCGAGAGGGCGAGAGAGGGCAGGGGGGAGAGGGGAGCAGAGGGAAGGCTGGGAGTGTAAGCAGTGCTGACACTTTGTGGTGGGATAACGCCTCCATGGCACTCTCCTAGTCTCCTATGGACAGACACGTCTCCTCTCCCTGTGTTTCAGCAAGGACTGATCATCAAAAGTCTACTGCATGCCCTGACAGGATTGGTAACACTTTGCAATAAGGGTACATTAATGAACCATTAATTAGGTAAGGGATAATGTACCGAGAGTCATTAGGGTCTTTGTGTTGTTTTAGTTCTTCTCTAACATTCTGACCATCTAATGATATGGTTAACCCTAACCCACTGACTCCTATATCAAGGCTGCAATAATGCTTCTTACTGCATTAACTAATGTTACTTAAGGGTGGATTAATGTATCCTCATTGTAAAACGTTTCCACTGTTTTGTATGTATGTGTATATATATAATAATATACATATATACACACTAGCTGAGGTGTTTCCTTTAATATTCTTTAATCATGGCACACACACTACCAATCATTTTGTTCAGTGTTGGAAATAACCATTCTTGAGCTCCGGGTGTGTATATTTGACCAACATCACAACCACAACAGAGCACTAGTGATTTAATGCACAAGCCCTGGTGATCTAAACTGTTTACGTAGTATGCCACATCCACCCACCGACACCCACACACGGCCAAACTACCGGTCATTTGTTGAATATATTATTTTTATTTTAACATCATAGATTAACTTTTAATTTCCCTTCATTCATTTAAAATGATCACCTCTTAATGTACACATACTGCAAACTGTCAAAAATATACAAACAAATGCAGGCTTGTGCTATAGTCTGGTCAAATGTCTAAAAAACTGTGGCACTGGGGGAGAGAAATAGCAAGAGAGAGAGAGAGAGAGAGAGAGAGAGAGAGAGAGAGAGAGAGAGAGAGAGAGAGAGAGAGAGAGAGAGAGAGAGAGAGAGAGAGAGAGAGGAGAGAGAGAGAGAGAGAGAGAGAGAGAGAGAGAGAGAGAGAGAGAGACACAGCCAGAGAGAGAGAGAGAGAGAGAGAGAGAGAGAGAGAGAGAGAGAGAGAGAAACAAAATAAGACAAGATAGACGAGAGAAGACATTGAAACCATTGAAGACATGCACAGCATCATTGTGAGCACCAATCACAGCCGGTCTGTGTGTACGGTGTGTCCATGGGCTCAGTGTGGAAAAGTACATACATTTCAATTCACTGACGGTGCGGCACAAAACGCCCGTCACATTCTGAACAGACAGACAAAACCAACCCAGTACCCGACCCCCCGCCCCCCCCCCCCCCCACCCACCCCCTCCTTCTTCAAAAGGTCGCTAGTTAATGGAACTTGTTAGGCACATCATTGTTTTTTGTGGTTTTCATTTTTCTGGAAAATCTGAGATACTGTAAATGTACAATGCTAAACAAAAAAACTAAAAAGAAAAAGGAAAAAACTAATTGCAAAAAACAGCAACACCCACCTCCCAAAGTAAAGACAATTGTACAATACAAATAAAAATCAACTTCGAAAAGTTATTAAGGAATCACTGTCTGGTTATTACCATGTACCAGGTCACAAATTTGATTTCTTCCAGGGGTTGGGTGTTTTTGTGTCCGTTCTCGTGGGAATTTCCGTATTTCCGTGTGCTTGTCTGAGGGCCTGCATGCACGCGCGTGTGTGTGTGTGTAGTGATTGTGTTTGTGCATGTGTGTTTGAGTGTGACGTGGGGACAAGTAAAGGAAGAACTGACGGGGAGACGGGGGGGGGGGGAAGTGGAACAGCTTGAGGTGCTTTGCGGTGGCAGTGTGGAGGGGGGGGGTCAGAGCCAGCCAGCCAGCCAGCCAGCCAGCCAGATCAGATGCTCAGGTCCTTGGGGCTGTCCTTGTAGGTCTTCTTCTTGGGCTCGGGGAGCGCGGTAGAGAAGCGGGCGCCTTCGGACTTGAGGGTGCTGCTGCCGCCGGAGGAACGGGCGGCTTCGGACTTGAGGGTGGCGTTGGCGGCCGAGCGCCTGGCTCATGCTTGAGCGTGCTGTAGTACTCCCGGACCTTGTCCGCCACAAGGTCGTCGTCGTCGTCGTCGTCGTAGGAATCTGCGTCCGGCTCCGCCCGGCCCTCCCGCCTGAAACTGCTGATGGGGGAGATGTCCCGGCCCAGGCTACGCCCCCTGCTCCGGGGCTCCGGGTACGGGTCCCTGCTGGACGAGCGGCCCGCCCTTTCGGGGGAGTCGCTCCGCAGCAGGGAGCTGTACCTCTTGTACGCCGAGTCCGAGTCCGGGGTGCGCGCCCTGGGCAGGCTGAGCTCCCCGTAGGGCCCTCGCGAGGCCTGCCGCGGCGGCGGCGCTGCTGCTGCTTCCCTCGGGAGGCCGCTGGGCTGGTAGGACCGCTCCAGGGACGAGGCCCTGGGCAGCAGCAGACTGTCCTCCTTGTAGAAGCGCCCCAGCGCGCCCTCCCGGCCGGGCCGATCGTAGCCGGGGGGCTCCCGGAGGACGCTGTCCGGCACGGGGCTGGGGGGGGTCCAGGGACCCGCGGGGCTCCCGGGGCACCGGCGCCTCCCCGTTGGGCTTGTGGTTGCCCTGGGAGGCGTAGCGGTAGGGGTCGGAGGATGTGGGCGTGGCGGCGGCGGCGGTGCGGGGACTGGCGCGGCGAGCGGTAGGGCGAGCGTCGGGGCGAGTGTTGCCCCGAGCGACGGGGGGAGCGGCCGGCGGCGGCGGCACGGCGCGGCGAGCGATGCGGCGAGCGATGCGGGGAGCGGTGGCGGTGGCGCTGTCGGTCCGGGGAACGGCCCTGGGCGGGCGCCGCCTTGCGTCGCGAGTCGAGCTCGTTCTCCGCGCTGCGGGAGCGTCCGGGGCGGTCCGGGGAGCGGTGGCGCCCGGAGGACTGGGTGTTGGAGTGTTGGTGGTGGTGGTGGTGGCGGCGGTCTTTGGAAGCGCTCTTGCCCTTGTTGTCCTTGCTCGTCGACTTCCCCCCCTTGCGCTTGCTTTTCTTGTCCGGTGAGCGGTGGCGGCGATGTTTGGAGTGGCTGTTCTTGGCAGGCTGACCGCTCGACGCCTTCTTGCTCCGAGACGACACGGGGGGGGGGTCTGGCAGGTAGTCGGACACGGACGGCGCGGCGGACGGGAGCAGCGAGCTCACTTCCGAAGCGTTTTGTAACCCTGCGGTTGGCTGGACTGCGCCGTCGCCGTTTGGCTGGGTGCCTGCAATGGAATGTGACACGCGGTTAAGGGACGGGGAGGGGGGGGGTGGTGAATGCGTTCAAAAGAGCAGAACAAACGCAGGACGGCCTTTGAGTTACCACGGTTACAGTGCATGCTTTAAACCACAAAGCCGATGAGGTCACCAGATAAAAGCCATTCAGATGGTCGTTACCAGCAAGGCCCCTTACTGCCCCACGCCGACGTACGATGGATCTAAAGTTACCAGAGCTTCTGTATAACAATACAAACGGCAGCCATGTGGAACAGTCAAAGCTTGACGATGATACTTTGGACAGGCAACCAACCTTCACTCCAGCGGTAACTGGACTCACTTAACCGAAGCAGTGTGGGCCAGTCCGGCGACTGGATTGATGGCCAGACGGCCGGCGAGCAGTGGGTTGGCGATGCTGCTGCGTGATCAGATTTGATAGGCCATGCTCTTTCATGCGACGTCACAATATTTTCAAAATGGTTGATGTCGAAAGCAAAAACAGTTTGGGATGAGATCCATGAACGTGAACGGAGCAGTATTGCGCAGTATCTTGAGGTACAAGTCATGAGGAGGCTCAATTTGAACTAGTAAATGATCAGACCTAATTACATAGTTTAACCTTCAACTCGAGATGCATAAAAGGTGACATCGTGTTAAGACTATTATCACAAATGATATGGTGTCATCGCTGTTTTGTGAGTGCTGCAATCTTTGATTATATACATTTTGCACTTTTGTTTTTCTTTAATCCGAACTGTCCCACGGTTAAACACTTACTTTCTTATTTTATGCTATTCATATTGTACGCTGCAACTTATGCTATTTTTATCAAAAGCCAAGACACAATGTGCAAACCACAAGACAAAGAGGTACTTGTGGTTTGCACATTGGGTGCTTAAATGCAACCGTGTCAATGCTTCTCCCATATTTGCAATGCATTGTGGGTGAATGGGTTTGTATGTATGAAGTCTGGAACAGCCTGCGTTGAAGCCACGCATAGTGGTGGAGAGCAAGAGGACATGAGAGCCACCGCAAGACAGACAAGATAGACACACACACAAACAAACAGGCAGGCGCAAAGGGGGGGGGGGGGGCGGGGCGGGGGTTGGGGAACAAAGCGGTTACAAACCGTGGTGGGGTTTGGAGTGGCCTCCCCCATCTTGTCATTTCTCATACATGCAGTGAGATGGGGAGCGACCCTCCCTGATGAGGACAAGAGCCGGGCACAACACCAGCCGATTAACACAGAACACACAGAGAGAAGAAGAGCACAGTGTTTAGAGCGGAGTGCGCCTCGCTGGAAGGAGGGGAGGAAAAAAAAGGGAAAATTATCGTGTGGAGATTTCAATGGAAAAAAATGTGTTTTATTTATTGATCATTCAGAATAAAGACAAGAGTCCCAGAAAACGTCCCGACACTTTGGTGGAAACCATCAGATATAGAGAATTGTCCTGGAACCGAGCCCAGGCACACGTGTGAAAACACACACACACGCGCACATACACACACACGCACGCACGCACGCACACAGACACGCACACAAGCATACAATAGAAGCAGCAGAGAGAAAAGACAGAGGACACCCATAATAGAAGCATTTGACGCAGTTTTTTTTTTTACAATGCCCTCGGGATTTAAAAGAAACACTGACAAGAATGTCGAAAGGGTGTTTTGACTAAAATGAAAAATAAGAAAAAAAGGAAATGGTCAAAGAATACACAGGTCCAAATGATGTTTAGCTGAAGGTTAAGAAGAAAAAATGTCTTAACGCTTGACAGAAATAACATGAATGACCTTCTTCCAGACAGGCAAATTATCTTTAAAAACATAACACAAAAGTAAAAATGCAGTTTTGATGACTTGCGACAATCCATCACAACAGGTCAAGTACGATAAAAAATGAAAAGAATGATTCCATAAATATTATGGAAAAATAGACAAAAACCAAAAAAATAACACTTTGGACAAGATCATGCACCAATAGACTTTCACCTCAAATATGTGTATTCAATTCCGCACTCTGTACATAACACGAAAATACTTGTAAAATGCCTCTATTCGTTTCACCACTGTACAAAACCAAGCAGTGGTTTTTCTGCCTCGTGGAAGACGGGAGGTGCGCTCCGATGACATTAACAGCAGGTGCATATAAATCCATGGATTAGTGAATAATGTCACAATGCACAGCAGTGAGATTTCGTTGTTGCATGGGCGGGGGGAGCTGGGGGGCGGGTTTGGGAAGAAGCGTCACGGGTAATTCGACTTTAGTCTGAACACAGTTCCTGTTGCTGAAAAAAGCCTTGGAATTCAGTAGCTTACATTCACCTTCAATAAATAACATAAATATGCTTCTCATCGCACCCTAACAGAGAAACGCCCCGGGAGGATTCTCCCTGCCCCGCTTGAATTCCATTTCATTATGGGATGCATGGTATACGGTCCCCCCCCCCCCTGCCCCCAAGCCCCTCTCCTCCATCACTAAGCTAAGTATGTCACTTGGGGGGGGGGGGGGGGGGGGGGGGGGGGGTGGAGTATGGATGACATTTCCTGCTCACCGCAGCCCCCTCTCAGTCCGTTCCAGTAGTGGGGGGGGGGGGGGCTTGTTCTGGGGCCTGGCGGTGGGCCAGGAGAGAGATGGATGACGGTGGGGTGACATGGAAGTTGCGGTCAGGTGATCAGGTGATGATCCAATGGATGTCGCCGACTGGCCCCCCCGACCCCCAACCCCCCCACCCCATCGACCCACCCATGTTTCAAACCCCCCCAAAAAACCCACAACATATCTATCATGAGTCCATCCATGAGCGGGGGGCAATGTGACCGGGTCCGAAGGGGAGAGCGCCACCACCAGCACCTCCACCAAGAGAGAGTGAGAGAAGAGATGCACCCTCCCACCAACACCACCACCACCACCACCGACACCACCGACACCACCACCGACACCACCGCAACCCCTCCCCCCCTCCCTGCTCACGGCCACCCGGCCGGGTCCTCAGGGCGTGAAGACGGGGGAGAAGGGGATGTTCTCGTAGATGGACCCACCATATTCGGGCACCGAGCCGTCGCCCCGCTTCAGCAGCAGGTGGGCGCGCCGGCCGCCGCTCTTGATGAGCTCGATGGCGCGCGCGTGCTTCATGCCCTTGGTGCTCTCGCCGTTGATCTCCAGGATCTCATCCCCTACCTGGAGACCGACACAGAGGAGAGGAGAGGAGAGGAGAGCAGGCCGGGGGGGGGGGAGGAGGAGGAGAGGAGAGGTTAGAGGATGGAGGAGAGGGGAGAAGGGGAGGGGAGGGGAGGGGAGGGGAAGAAGAGATGAGGGGAGGAGAAGAGGAGAGGAGGAGAGGGGATGGAAGGAGAAGAGGAGAAGAGGGGAGGAGAAGAGGAGAGGAGGAGAGGGGATGGAAGGAGAAATGGAGAAGAGGAGAGGAGGGGAGGGGAGGAGAGGAGGGAGAATGGGAGGCCGGGGGGAAGGGAGGGAGAATGGAAGGGTGAGGGACGGGAGGGAGAACCGGGAGGAGAAAAGGGACGAAGGTTTTAGGAGTGAAACAGGGAGGGGGGAGAGAGGGAAATACAAGGACAAATAGGGAGCGAACATGAGCTAATGCCACAGATCGTAATCCTCAGTGCAAGAACCATCCTCCGAACAGCATAAAACAAACAACAACCCTGGAGAAGAAGAAAATCTAAAAAGCGCCAATTGCATTGAAAAGCCCTGACGGCAAAGTTGGCACAGAGAGACTGAGTGACAGCAAGGAGGAGAAAAACGGAACAAAACAACAGCTCCCTTTTTCTATTTCTCCCCCTTCACGCCTGCAGTTAACTGTCAGTAGTGTCTGTGCCCAGGGAATACCTCGCTGGCAGAATGTAGGTCTCACACACACACACACACACACACACCTCACTATTAATATCACACATAAATTGGCATGTACGCAAACCCATATGTATATGTACCCACAAGCATTGCACGCACACCCGCAATGCAAACACACACACACACACACACACACACACACACACACACACACACACACACACACACACACACACACACACACACACACACACACACACACACACACACACACACACACACACACACACAAAAAATATGTCAAACAGTCTCCTCTTGCCATTCATCTGAATATGCATGTGGATAAGTGTGAAGTCTTCAGCCCAAATAGCGAATTCTATCTCCCGCTCCGATCACATTGCATGCGCTTTTGGCAAATGTGTTGACAGTTAAGACATAATAAATTAAAAAGCATTCCTTATATCGCCCCAATCGGCCTATAACAGCCTGTCTTGGCGTGCTGCAGTAGCGTTAATGAAGGTGTGTGTGTGTATGTTCCAGGGGACAGGGGTACAACAACACCTTTCAGCTAGCATGTTAGCTCGTTGCAGCTCCTTAGGCAAGCGGTTCCGATTCAGTCAGTGCGTTTACATGACACTCAAGAAAGTCAAATTATTGGGTTAGTCCAACTATGATTGGATTACTAAGATGCATGTATACACCTTAGTCGAGCTAAAATCGAATCGAATTGGGTTTCTCATAGTCGAATGGGAATGGGATTGGATTAGGCGTTGAATTGCGATCTGCGCATGGTCGAGATCTTTTCCCGGGGCCGTGAGCCGGAAGTAGAAGGAGACGATAGTCGTGTTGTCGCCGTCGGAACACGAGAAACGGTGATTTATTTTAAAAGGTGGTGCAGAAGATGGAGGCGGTGAATGTAGTTACCCCTATAAGAATTATGTCTGGTACTTCCACAACAAGTAAAGTAAGTTCAAATGATATGGACCCGAAGTGAAGCTGTCTACTGAAAACATCTTTCTCGAATGCAGGCTCCTGAGTTTGTTGTTGCTGGTGACGTAAAGAGGTCAACCGGTGGCTCTATTACCACTAGTTGAAATGGGCACAGCGCCACCTATCTACCAGGGAATGACACGCTTTGGCCAATGAATGGATTTACTCACCGCCATGTATACTCGGACAATTGCAGTTGTCCAATTGCGGAGCATAGTCAAACTATGGCTTTAATCGGATTAAGCTGTGCATGTAAACGTACTGACTGTTTCACATCTCACCGTAATTAGGAGCCACATAATGCAGAGCCAATTATAGCCATGAGTGCTGGCTGCTTTTTTTTTCTTCTTCTAATGGATACAGAGGAGAGGAGGAGGGGCTGCCTCCATTAACTGCTCTTTAATGAACCGCTAGAAGTGGGTATATAGCCCATGCAAAGCAGTGTGTGAGTGTGTGTGTTAATGACATCTCAAGCGTTTCCCCCCCCCGGTCCCTGCTATGCAACACACTCAACACCACTTTGAGAGCGATCTCATCCATTTACTGACCGACAGGTCTCTAGCAGACGCGGAATACAGTGTACGCTCCGTCCCTTTATGGCTTTGGACGGGACGGGCCACTGCACACGTGAACAACAACCTCTTGCCGTCAAAATGAGTAAGACGTAGTAGAGACTTGGGCAATATTGACCCTGAATCCAGTCGATTCTATCACATTTATATTCAGCGGCCGACCAGCTGAACGACGTGTTCGCTCCTCCTCCGCAATCGCTCGTCAAGAGAGAGAGAGAGAAAGAAAAAACAAACAAACAAACAGCACAGTCCTGTGCGGTTCGTCGGATACAAACGCGCGGCCACGCGCTCAAAATAACTTCCCCCCCGAGTGGGCGTGGATGAAGAGGCAAACACGGCGATGAAACCCCCGGGAAAAAAGCAGAAAAAAGGACGAAGAGTCAGCTGCAGCGGTCGCAGGGAGCGGAGCGCGTCGGGTGTGTTGTAAACAACCTCCCCCAACCCCGGAGCCAGCCTGCTAGCTTCTCCTAGGCACAGAGTCTCAGATTCCCCCCCGAGGTCACACTCCACAGAGAGCTCTAGGCAGGCTGTTCAGCACGCCCCGCGCCCCAGCCAATTAGCGTTGCCGGCCTTGGTGTGCGGGCGGTGTGTGTGCGGTGTGTGTGGGCGGAGCCTCGTACCCTCATCATGCCGTTGCGTACGGCCGCCCCCTCCTCCGCCAGGCGCAGCACGTACAGGTCCATGTTGTACTCCTTCCCGCCCCGCAGACTGAACCCGAAGCCCTTGTTGTCCCGGTCCAGGTCCACCGAGTACACCTCACCGTCCTGCTGACACACGGACACACACACACACACAGAAAAATAAATACAATTTGCATCAAGGTCACTTTAGTGACATCTCCATCAACTGAGTGCATGTGTGTGTGTGTGTGTGTGTGTGTGTGTGTGTGTGTGAGTGAGAGCATGTATAGTTTGAAGTCGACTCCAGGGGACGCGATGTGTGTGTGTGTGTGTGTGTGTGTGTGTGTGTGTGTGTGTGTGTGTGTGTGTGTGTGTGTATAAATGGCATCTTCAGGACAGTTGCCTATTTCTAATAGGAGACAGTATGTGTCCCACAGTGTCTGCGTCTGTGCGTTTAGAGGAATCAATAAATGATTAATGCTGTTGGCTCATTATGGACAAAAAAAGGGAGGCATGGAAATGTATGTCATGGTGAGGGTGAGGGGGGGGAGACAGCAAAATGGAAGGGGGAGGGAGACTGAGACGGCAACAGAGAGCGACAGAGAGAGAAAGAGACAGAGATAGAAAGAGAGACAGAGATACAGAGAGAGCGAGAGAGCGACAGCGACAGAGAGACAGAGACAGCGAGAGAGAGAGAGAGAGAGAGAGAGAGAGAGAGAGAGAGAGAGAGACGCACAAGGGCACAGAGAAGGTCGCCGCCCGTGTCCTCCTGTCCTCCTCTGGCGGAGGAGCAGCCTATCTGTGCGCGCCATCTCCGCGCCGTCACATTAATTCAGCGGGGCGGCGCGCGGCCCGGGAGCTCACCGTGAAATCTAATGAGCCTTTAGCTTCCTGAACCTTCTCTCAGAGGACAGATGGCGCAGGCGAGACTCGCTTGGATTCAATTTTTTTTTATTGTGTTGGTCATCGTGTGCAAGCAGGGCAGGACAGAACAGGTGAACGACTGGAACAAGGTTTGGCCGGCTAGAGGCCGGCTGTAAATGTCATCAAGACACGGATGAAGTGAGAGCTGTGGTGCGTGTATGTGTGGAAGGGGTTGAGAGAGAGAGAGAGAGAGAGAGAGAGAGAGAGAGAGAGAGAGAGAGAGAGAGAGAGAGAGAGAGAGAGAGTGAAAGAGAGAGACAGGAGAAGAGCGAGACAAAGACAGAGAGAGGTGAATGTGATGCATAGGTGACTTGGCTGGTTGGGGTTTCGTAGAGAGAAGGGTGACAGCCTGGAGGAGTGACATGGGCGTGCATGCGTGCGTGCGTGTGTGTGTGCGCGTGCGTGTGTACTTAGCGAGTTTGCGTGTGTGGATGAGTGACATGTAAAAATGCGTGTTGCGGTGGCTACATGGCGGTTCCGACAGGCTGGTAACAGGGTGGACAATAGGCTGGATGGACGGATGGCTAAAAGGAGGATGGAGGAAGGACCAGGGCGGGTTGAGGGGCACTTACCTGTGCCGGGGGCAGGGGCGGAGGTCCTTGCGGGGCTTTGAACTCATACGACTCCTGTTTTGGTTTGGTGTTTCTGTGGAAATGTAAGTGTAAGTGCCCGGTGAGTGGGTGCTACTATATGGCAACATTAAAACATGAACCTCATTACGGACGACCTGGTTGGCCCAGATAATGTAAGCAGTTGGTTGATGCGAACCCAGGTTTGAATCCCGCCTGTGGTCCTATCACAAGCGCTTTGAGTGGCCACTGGTTAGAAAAGCTATACTGTATATATGCAGTCCATTTACCATGGATGGCTCTTCACCGTCTCATCCATAAAAAAAATAAACACATTAACTAGATTATTATCATGTAGCTAGCTCAAGAATGTTCCATTTATCCAGCATTCCTTTGTTGTCCGAACCAACAAAACAAATCAAAAGGGAGAAAAAAAGACATAATAAGAATAATGAGATCAAATGACAGTGGTCCTGTCAACTTTGATAGGTGTAATGTTGAAAAGACTCCGGTTCCCAGAATGCCCCTTTACCTGGCCTCGGCCTGCTGCTGGGGGGCGTGAGTGGTGGTGATGGTGGCGATCTTCTCTGCGTTGGTCAGCAGGGAGGCGTTGGAGGACTCTGGAGAGAGGAGGCAAGGAGGACAGGCTGGATGAGAGCCGGGAGGACTCAAGACAGGCTCACGTGAATCAGCTCACACGGACGGGGAGAATTACGTTACGAGAAGAAGGCCACCTGAATACAAGCGGGCCACCTGCCCGGTAACCTCTTCGTCTGAATAAAGTCATCCGTTTTTACTGTTGAAATGTAAACGGCCAAACGTAAAAAACGTGTGAAGGGTAATTTGCCAAAGCGCACGCGGTGGCGTTGTGGAAGCTTCATTTTCCGCTCTTCAAGGCCGGAAACCTGGGGTTGCATAGACCTCAAAGGTTTAGCGCACACGCGCACACACGAACGCACACACTCCCCGCCCACACATTCTTTTCAGTCTCAGTCTCTCGTTTGTTCTCTTTAATCCCCATTTATCCCGTTCTCTCCGTCCGCTCTTCAGCAGACGTTGAGCCTTCTGTTGGAGTACCCGTCTATCGTTTTATACATCTCTACTTCTCAGTTTGCACTCTGATGCCTCTATACTGCAGGGTTGCTACGCGTGAGCATTTTCCCATGAGTAAAGTTCTTTGATGAATAGATAAAGCATTGCGAATATATAATATACAAACTCGGTATCAATGATCTGAGCGAGAATATAAACAAACAAATGATTGCATTCGTGAGCATGCAATTCTTTGCTCTTCCTTACTTCATAAATGGCAAACAAATCATAGAAGGTCAAGATGAAAATCTATACATTTTCTCAGAATCCACTCATCAATCGGCCAATCAATTCATCCACTAATGGTTTCAGCGCCGCTCTACACCCGTAACACTCATCATTCAGACCCGTCTGTGTGTGCTCCCGGCTCTCTTCATGAATTCCAGACACATCGGAATGACGTCATCCCACACAGAACAGAACAGAGCACGTCCGCTTCAAGGTGAGCGGGGGACAACTCGGGGAGGAGGAAGAGTGTGTGTGTGTGTGTGTGTGTGTGTGTGTGTGTGTGTGTGTGTGTGTGTGTGTGTGTGTGTCTCTATGTCTGTGTGTCGGTGTCTCTGTGTGTGCGCGTGTGCATGCGCGCGTGTACGTATGTGCGCGTGCGGGATGGGGGTAATCTAGTCTCCAAAATCTCATTCCTTCAATGCCTTGGTGAAATCTCCCGTTTGGCCATTGGTTAGAGACGATACCATCTATCAACACCGTAGGATTGCAGAACAGGCGCTGGTTGCGGGCCTCGGTCAATCACGTATGCATTGCTGTGCACCCTGCCCGTCCTGAGGTGTGCCGACAGGGTGAAGAGAGGGGACACGCTGTCAGGTCAATATGGTTCCAGACCTCCAGAAAAACGGCAAAATACACGAAAGAAGAAACCAGACATGGCCGGGCCTTATGAACAGCGGCGTGCTCATCCATGTGCGCATGAAGACACGACAGGCGTGACGTGAGTGATGGGAGATACAACTCCAGAAAGCTAAAGAGACAAGCATCCGATATTTTTTTGTTGGGTGGGGGTAGGGTGGGGCTGTCATGTTCTGTGCCGGTGTTTTTGTCAAACTGTCTGTCGGTCTGTTTGCCTGGCAGATAACACGAAACGCAGGGCACTGCTTTTATTGTCTCACTGCTGTTTCCCCCAATCGGTCCTGCTGTGAGTTTTTTCAGGCAGAACAGTATCAGCGCACGGTTTGTCACCCGCGCCGTGCAGAAAAACAGCCATCAAAAAAGAAGGATAGCTCCAATTTTCAAATGCACGCTGTTTGATAACAGGCACACTCGCACACACACACACACACACACACACACACACACACACAAATACATTCACTTACACACACACACACACATCCACACACAAACAGTCTCATCTCCACGTTACGCAAGGTGTGGTGGGAACACTTGTATAAGAGGCCCCATAACAATTCTCCATTATTGCTAGTGTGTGTACACTGACACACACACACACACACACACACACAAACACACAACAAACACACACACCGTATCTAAATTGCTCTACCATGTTTCAGATTTTTGGGGATGCTGGAGGCATAAAAAACAAATGCTGGAAATAAGAAGAAGAAGAGGAAGAAGAGGGAGAATGGGTACAGCCCCCCATCCCTTCTGTGGAGAGCGTGGGAGTTCCAGTCCCCTTTGAACACTCCATAGAGGGGAACTCTACGGAGGAGGCTTTATATAATGGATACGGAGCGGCTGACTTCATCGCCAAACAATGTTCTAATAGAAAGCCACCACACCCATCATCTTCACCATCACCATCACAGACCTGATCATTATCATCACACACCGTCATCCTAATAACCATCATCATTATCATCATCTCCATCAACGTCATCATCATCATCATCCTCAAAGGCATCAGCATCACCATCACCACCAACACCATCACAGTCCTGATCATTATCATCAGTCACCGTCGTCCTAATAGCCATCATCGGCGTCATCATTATCTCCATCACCATCCTCAAAGGCATCACCATCACTATCACCGCCCTGACCATCGCAGCCTCTGAAGGGTTGAAACGCTGCCTCGATACGAAGGGCTCTGATCAGCCTCTGCCTCCAGGAGGCTGAGGTGTGGGCTGACGTTGCCGTTGTCTCCACGTCTGACTCAGAGAGGTAGACCGCTTGTTTCAATGTGCGCCGGAGTCCCCCGCGACGCACCGCTAAACGTGTCGGAGCGCGCTAAACGGCAACTAGAAACCCTGAGTCACAGCAAACGGGGCACTGTGGCGAGCCCGGCCACTGCTCAGGGCGGTGAACAACTGGGGCTGGGAGGCTCTCTCTCGCCGGCTAGGCTAACTGTGATTACATTCGGGAGGGGGATGGGGGATGGGGGGGGGGGGGGGGGGCAGATTAGCACACCCTCATACCGACAAATAATACTAAACATTTTTGGATTGACATTCACACACAAATACATACACACGTGAACATGACACGGACACACATACATGGAAACAAACAGTAACACATACATCTGTGCACGAACAGAAACGCACATCAATACGTGAACACTCAACACTCAAACACGTACATATATGAACACGTACAAACACTACAGACACAGATACACGGACACAAACACACACACACAAATATGTACATGAACAGAAACACACACACCAATAAATACATACACGCACACACACCCACTCTCCAGCCCACCCACACTGACCGTCTCCGGGTATGATGCGCAGGGTGACGGTGTTGCCGGCCTCCTTGATGAGGTTGACGATGTCCGAGTGGGACTTGTTGGTGATGGAGCAGTTGTTGACGGCCAGGATGCGGTCGCCCACCTTCAGCTTCCCGCAGCGGTCCGCCGGGCTGCCCTCGATGATGCGCCCTATTTTGTGGGGCATGGCCACACATGCATTGCCAGCTATGGTCACCCGTGAACAGAGTGCGTGTGCGTGTGTGCGTGTGTGTGTGTGTGCGTGCGTATGTGTGTGTGCAGCATGTGCGCGTAGGTGTGCAGCGTGTGTGCAGAGAGATAGAAGAACAAAAAGGGGGAAAGATGCAAAAAGGAGAGAGGGGCAAGGGAGAAGAGAGATAAGGAAAGGCAAGTTTAGGGGTTAGTTCACCGAAGCCCAGAGCTTGTTTAGAAACAAAGACAGAGGGGTCACACCTGGAGAGAAGGCACTCCGAGGTTCCGGCAAAAAATGGTTACTAATGCGTCAGGGTTTGTTTTATCATCTCCCCCGTTCCGGTCGACGCTCGTCGTAAATCAACTTCTCAAGTGAATCAGATCAGGGGAGGGGGAAAAAAAGACGGA
Organism: Micromesistius poutassou; assembly: GCF_964030765.1. Lineage (NCBI taxonomy): Eukaryota > Metazoa > Chordata > Actinopteri > Gadiformes > Gadidae > Micromesistius > Micromesistius poutassou. The sequence continues at coordinate 13,206,867 of NC_140272.1, forward strand.
GCTGAACTCTGATATGTTTTTTTTTTTGCTCTTTGATGTTCCCGTCCGCCCTCTGGCCGCCGTCCTTTCTCTGCTCTCAACGCAGAGCGTCCTCGGGCTGCTCTCCACCCAGGCGGGGGGGGGGGGGGCATCTGGTTCTATTTGTATGAGACAGCCTGCCTGCAGCAGCACGCTGGTAATGAGAACACACACCCGGGTCGACACTCACTAATACAGACACCTGTGCAAACTTTGGAGACAAGGAACGTGCACAGCCCCGGGGGCCACCGCCATCCAACCACCCCCACCGACCACCCCCACCATCCTCCTCCTCTTCCTGTGTGTCTGCCTTCAGTCATTAAGAGAGAGAAATGGACACACACGCGCGCACACACACTCCTTTCATTCTTTCCCTGTCTCTGCCCTTTTCCATGTCATATTCCGCTAACTCTCTAACATCCTCCTCCTGTTTTATGTGCTACATAGCCGCCTCATCCAGAAGCTCTCCACTTGTCTTCCCCCTATAGGAGCGGGCTCTGACGGGCTATGAGCCAGCAAGTCAAGAGAGGGGAGGGAGGAGAGAGGAAGGGAGAGGAATTGAAAGAAAGATGAGGGAGGGGGGGGGGGGGGGAGGAGGAGAGGGTACTTTTCAAATAAGCAGCTGCAGAGATGGGCACTAGCTTTCTTCCCCCCCTCCAACACATGAAACTTTGAGGTTTCAAACGTCCATTGCTTCTCTTGCTCTCTGCTTTTCTTCCTGTCCCTCCGTTTCTCCCTCTCTGTCTTGATCTAGCCGGCAGAGTGGACAGGCCGACTGCACGGACGGACGTCCACGTTTATTTTTCTACCTTGAGCGTTTCAAATCAGCTGATCAGTGAGCCAAGCGCAGCAGGGCTCCCGGAGAGAACAGCATTAGATACACCGAGAGCGGCACGGATCCACACAGCTAAGGCACCATCGGTAGCTAACACACTGCAGGGAATAAAGGCACTAACCGTATGTACACAGGAACATGTGCTTTGTTTGTTTTTACAAATTGATCTACAAAAAAAGGGGGGTGTATACGCAGCCGAATCAGAGAAATAAATGTACTTTTGAATAGCTACCCCTGAACATTAACACCACAGGAGAGACAACCAATGATTCACGTCATTTGAATAAAAACTGGGTAAAACTGGGTGAGAAGAGGAGGTGAAGCAAATAATGATAGGTTCTCTATTGTAGTCCCGCACTCTCGACTCAAATGCAATTCTGCAGACAGGTTCCTCTGTTAATCTAGCACCGCCATTCAGGTTCACGAGGTAGTCATTAGCTTTAAGGTGCTTAACAGGAGTCACTAAAGTGCTGCTGGCGCGGAGCATTAAATAAGATTCATGTTAATTGTCCTCGGTAAGAAGCTTTATGAGCAGCACAGAGCAGCGAAAAGGAGAACCAAAAGTGTCAGGGGTTTGACAGTCGCAGGAGAAAATAGCACAGAAAAAGATGAGGCACTTTTTTGAAGACGAGAGGATATTGATCTGAAGAGAGACTGTAAATAGCGCAGGTTCACCGGTTGTCTCAGCGCTTGTCAGGCGAGCGAGCGCCTCAGAGACTTCACGCGAATACAAAGCAGGGGAGGACAGATGCAGAGTCCAGTGGGGGGGGGGGGGGGGGGGGAGCGCAGAGAGCCACGAGTTTGTTTGCTTGTCTCGTTTTTAAATCGCTGTGCGTGTGCGTGTGTACTTTAGCGACGAGCGTGTTGTTGTGGACACACGTCTGTGCGTGATTCATCATCCCCAAACCAAACATTACAACATAATAACGTGACAATGTGCCAAAACGACGAACAAACCCCCCCCCCCCCCCCCCTCCCTGATAACACAACCTGCCCCGGTGATCACGTCTCTCTTACCGAAGGTGGTGCCGGCCTCGGGCCGCGACACGGAGGACACGATGACGAAGCCAAAGCCCTCGTTCTCGCCGCGGCGGATCTCCACGTCGTAGGGGTGCAGGGCGGAGGAGGAGGGCTGGGCGGGGGCCGGGCCGGGCCCCGCCGCCGCCGCGTTATTGTGCGGCTGCTGGGAAGAGGAGATGACCGGGGGAGGAGGCGGTGGAGGAGGACCCGCCGCCGAGGAGGCCGTCATAGGTGCGATGGTGCTGCCTATACCCCCGCCACCGCCGCCGCCACCTCCACCGCCGCCGCCGCCGCCGCTGCCGATGCCCGAAGTGGAGCCGCTGCCGGAGCTGACGGTGTTGAGGGAGTTCTGGCTGCCTTGCGGCGTGCGCTTGCCCATCTCCTCGGTGAGGCTGGGCGCCTGCGTGCTGCTGTGGTGCGAGGAGGCCGGCGATGGCGGGACGTCCCCCTCGGCCTTGACTGCAGGAGGAGAGCAGACGAGAGCAGACGGTCAAGCGGGGAACAACGACGACAGTACTACTCGTACATGTGTAATGGACGGACGGGATGGAGGGGAAAAGAGGAAGGTGCTGGGAATGAACGAATTAAAAAAGGTTGTGAGTGTGCACAACATTGGCTGTGGGAGTCAGCGGCGGATATATACATAGCTCACGTAACAGGCACGGCTCTTTCCACTGCAGTGTGCGGATAAAAGGAGAGAAGGGGAAAATAAAACTGGAGGCTTGCAGCCGCAACAGAGCGCTGGATGTGTTTTCACAGAGGGGAATAAGGAGCTGGGTGGTGGGTTTTTTTTTCCCCATGAGATTTCTGGATAGTTCATTTACTTTCAGGCTATGTGAGGGGAATGTTGTCGCAGGGCACACTGGTGCGCTGACGTCAATGTCCAATCTGTCTCCATTCGACTCATGTGTACGTTCTCTACCGAGGCGTCCTGCCAAGGACGAAACTAGGATGCAGTGAGAGAGACAGAGAGAGAGAGATCCAGAGAGAGTGAGAGATCCAATGAGAGAGAGAGATCCAGAGACACACAGAGAGAGAGAGAGAGAGAGAGAGAGAGAGAGAGAGAGAGAGAGAGAGAGAGAGAGAGAGAGAGAGAGAGAGAGAGAGAGAGATCCAGAGAGAGTGAGAGATCCAATGAGAGAGAGAGATCCAGAGACACAGATAGAGAGAGAGAGAGAGAGAGAGATCCAGAGAGAGTGAAAGACCCAGAGAGAGAGACCCAGAGAGAGAGAGAGAGATCCAGAGAGAGAGAGAGAGATCCAGAGAGAGCGAGAGATTCTTTACCGGTTCAAAGGGTCCAGCCTTGTTGCTGCCAATACTGATTACAATTGAACAGGTAATTTGACCCTGGTCACTCGCTGGCAGTGCACTCGAAGGCATTGTGATGAAGACAAATGTGTGTGTGTTGGGCAGATGCAGCACAACACACGGCTGCTTGGACACTGCGGCCTCAGACGACCTTCTGTCGACTCATTAAGGGGAGGAGGCAGGGACTGGGAATACACTGTGGGGCACCAGTATAAAAAGGTGATCCGTGCCAGGCTGAAACACCAGCCTGTGGGCAGTTTATCAAGCACTGCTTAGGATTTAAGAGACCTACAGGAAGCCGTGGTTTATGCTTTACGGCCGCGCTACTATCCATTTCTTTGGGTTGTAGACGGGCAGCCATTAAAATGCATCAAAACAACACAGACGGGAGCGGTAAATATAGAACATCAGGAGAGGGCCTCAAAAATAAATGAAAACAACAAACAGGGGGTTCCAAGCCATCTCGTTTGGATGTTCGCCCTATAATAGAGCTGGGTGTTGCATCAATATAACTACAGACAGGGGGGGGGCATTGGCTCTGAACTGTGTTATAGTCGTCTCAAGATATCTATTATTATTTGATGATTTAGATACAAGATATCTAAATCATCAAAGTTCTATGTTTTGAGTACTATGTTTGTCTTTTGTGTGTGTGTTTGTCGTGAAAAATCCTGTGTGTGTGTTTGTCGTGAAAAATCTTGTGTGTGCGTTTGTCTTCAAAAATCCTGTTTGTTGTGTGTGTGTGTGTGTGTGTGCGTGTGTGTGCGCGTGTGCTCCTAAATAGCATAGAACCCACGCATACATCAACATCAAGCCTTCGGGTACAAATCAAAAACTGTGATTTTGGGGACCAAACCCCACTTCCGGGGGGGGGGTGGTCTCTCCATGATTACCGGCGTAGCTGGTCTTGCGCCTCACAGTGAGGTTGACGTGGCCCTGCTTGGCCGCCTGCTGCATCAGCTGCACCACCAGCTGGTGGGACTTGCCCACCACCGCCGTGCCGTCCACGCAGATCAGCTCATCGCCTGAGCGCAGGCGGCCGTCCTCATCCGCCGCGCCATACTTCACTATGTGGCCGATGTAGATCTGGGGGGAGGGGGCGGGGGGAGAGAGGGTGGGTGAGTGCAGGTACACACATGACGCCAGTAGACCAGAGAGAAGGGACTGGGGACATGGAGCGGATTGCTTTTAATATGAAATCACCCAAAAAGTCACACTACAGAATTGATTCTAAGGAAGATCCCTGGCTTTGGTGTCGCATGCCAGCAACAAGCTTGTGGGAAGTGACGCAAATGAGCTAATTGGGATATTTTAGTGTATCCTTTGAACAATAGAGGATAGAAAAAAAAAAGCATTTGAGCTCCAAAACAGCTTTGTAATAGCTTTGAGTGGGAGAGGGATAGCTTGCTAATATATGTTATGTGATATAGATTAAATACATCTGGTAATTAAGCAGCCTGCATCTTCTGTCTCCATCAAGATCCTTTCTTCTCCCAGTCATGGCGAAAGCTTAGTGTTATCTGCCACAAAGCTGGTGTGTGTTTCTGTGCTTCTGTGTGTGTGTGTATCAGTGGCGATTTCTCTAAGACTGCAAGGGAAGCTCAGCTTCCCCTAAAATTTCCAAAATTAAATGGTCAAATATATATTGTTGTGTTAACATTTCATTTGCTAAAAATGCGTTAAAACACGTCCATCTCGAAGACGAGTTTGTTCAGAATCAGCTGCTTATCGCAGGTCGACTGACTCGATGTCCTTCTCATTCATTCCCGTAGCGTCACATTGCATTTGCCTGTTGAAGCTCAGCGTCCATCCACTTCAATGGGGCTGCATAGAACAGCTTTTTTTAGTGCGTCGAAAGTCGACGGTCATTGGATAATGCTGCGATTATGTCCCTCCCACGGACGCTCAGCGTCTCTGGGGGTGAATGGAGGAGTGGGCTGGCCTGGACGCTGGGCTTCTGCGTGATAATTGGAGGATTTGCGAAAGACTGAGTTGCCGTTTGATTGACAGCGATTTTGAACTATAAAAAGTCACCGGAGCTCTCTTCATTTTGCAAGCGAGTCGAAAGACGAACTGCAACTTATTTCTTGATATTTGCTTGGTGAAATTGCTAGACAATTTTCATAGTACATTTCATACACTTATTCACACAATTCCTTGCTTCAATTTAACATAATTCCCACATTTCCTTGTTCAAGTTTAATATCGTTTTGGTAGTTGGTAGCCATCACTTTGATTCAGGGAGCCTGAGGTCTGAACTTTAAGTCCTGTATTCAGATCAGGACTTGCAGGGTGACAGGGGAAAGCTGTGTGATTTCTTGGTGTTCCTTAAAGACATGGAGTTGGACAGTGCAATGCCTCAGCTTTACAAACTGTTCTCATTAGTGGCAACAATTGGAGCTACGTCTGCAGGTGTAGAAAGGAGCTTCTCCTGTTTTAAAAAAGTCCTACACCCGTAACACAATCGGCCATGGCTGTTTAAGCAGCCTAGCTCTGCTGGCCATTGAGAGGACACTGGTCAAGTCACTGGAGAATACAGCTAGTTGGTATGAAAGGAACAGAATTTACATATACATAAATTGACAATTTATATGATGTAGGCCGAAAATGAGCTTCCCCTCTTTGAAAGACCAGCAGCCGCCACTGGTGTGTATGTATATGTGTGTGTATGTGTGTGCGTGTGCATGTAGCCCAGGTGCAGTGTGACTGCAACCTAGTATGCTGGCTGACCCCCCCCGAAGCTTGTGAATCATTAGCTTCTGCTTTTAATCGAGACGTGCGGACAAGTGAAAAATAACAAACAACTTTATTTTCAAAAGACAAAAAAATAGAAAAAGCCACGCCCGTTCAGCGTTCAACAGGGTGATTATTTCAAGAGGCTGATTGAAGTTAGCGCAGCCGGATCAAAAGGAGGCCGTTTTGTTGAAATCTCTGCGAGATAAAATGGAGCCCAACAAGCAAAGCAATACGCTTAGAACTAGCTGGTGGTGGAAGTGGCGGCGTGAAACCACTTTGAATAACCCAGTGGACTCCAATTAGTCTGGCTGTCTGGATAAGCACAATCGGCCACCAGATTATCAACACTAATTTGATATGTATTTGTTACCGCATTCTTAGCTTGTTTCTAAACAAAGTCACTGTGACTGAAGGGACAGCGTGGGGTCCATGTCGCTCCGTTGGAGGGTGGTCCACAAACAGGAAGGAGGGACCAGGAAATGGGCATAAAGAGCCAGACTTACCGGCTCCCCCGCCTCGTTCCCTCCCAGGATCCTGAAACCGAATCCGGTGTCCTTCCTCCACAGGAATATATCTTGCTCCTGGAAGTCTGGAACTGCAACAAAAGATGACACATTCGTCATTAGCCTAACTGGCTGCAATACAGCACAACGTGACACCCGATGGCCAACCCAATTATGAGCGCGCAAAGAAGTGCAGAGAAGAAGGGAAGAAAAGTAATTGGCTAAAATGTGTGTTTGTTTGTGGAATTTTCTACATTTTATCAAAAACCTGGAGGCTCTTGGTGCTGGAACAAAATCTACTCTCAACAAGAGTTGTAATAACGTCTTGTACTGCTTCAATCCTCTGTACTGAAGTCAATTCAAACGTTTTTTCGTACAAACTGTCAAAACACCTCACCTCAATTGTTCTAGGAAAACGATGAAGATGAAGAGCATTGCGCAAAACAAGCTTCCAACAGAACAAAGATGACATCCATCAGAAGAGCCAAACGCATCTATACCCATCAAAAATATAAATTCCCAGGTACAGAGCAAAACTTTGGTAAGCAGCTCACACTGAGTCTATCCGTTTCACATTTAGCAGCCCATCTAGAGCCCCAAACAGCAAAAGCCTTTCCACTCCCCCAGTCGAGCCATCGCTCCACTCTCCGGGAACAGGACGCCCCTGGAGAAGGGACATGAATAATCTCAGAGACTTCTCCGTGGTCTGCTTTTCATGAATTGGCGTAGTTACTCTGAACTTCACTATTCTCCACTCCCCTTCTCAGTGCAAACGCCATTCCCACCGGCAGGCACCAGAGAGCCAACATGAGAATGGTCCATGTTTTATTGAACGGAGGGACCTCTGCCGTGTCTGGTTCATCGTCCACTGGGTCGGAGGTCGGTGGGGCTTTTCAAATGGCGCGAGTGACAGCTCTTGCTCCGTCTTACACTGGAGGTAAGAGAGGCCCTCCGGTAGGGGCTTTCAATGGGATACTGAGAACACGGGGGAATGTCGTGGTTTATCTCAAGTGAGAGATTGTGTCATATACATTATACGTTTATATATATATATACGCCTTGCATGAAAGAGCCGGCAGAACCTTGACCATCCTTATGCACGGGTGCCAGCATCTGGATGGGCGTGTCCCAGCCGGAGTGGCCGAAAAATAAACAAGCCTGCAACCCCTGGATATAGTAAACGCCCTTTGAACCGGTATCCCGTGGAGCCGCGAAGGGACGCCGGGCCACAAACACCCAGAAGGTGAGCAGAAGGAAGGGTAAAGAAAAACAGCCGGCTGCCAAGCTGCTGCTTCAGTGCACGCTTGAAGTCCCCATGGAGAGCAGGCATCTTTCTTGACCCATCAGTACATAGCTGGGGGGGGGGGGGGGGGAACGGGTGGAGGCAGAGTCAGAGGCTAACTGTGGCAATCTGTCCCTGTAAAGAGTGATGGAGAGGAGAGGGCGGTGCTATGGCCCGTGTCCATTAGCAATGATGGTTGCAGGAAGAGAGACTGGGCATGAACCCATTAATAACTTAAAGACCGGCTCCAGGTCTACCTCGGCTACTGTGGTGACTACTAAAACATACCACGCCTGATGAATTTCAATTTCAAGCAAATGTATCAAATCTGAACCCTGCGTCAAAAGCCTACCTCCAAAAAAACGATGCCCAAACAAACACAACCAAGTCTGACAGCTTTTCCAATCTTTTGTTGAAATTTTGAAAAGAGGTAAATGTGATTCATTTTCTTACAAATACTTTTTTAGAAACGAAAAAGTCCAAAAAAAGTTTTTCCTTGATCTCTGATGTTTTCCCTCAAATCCTCCTTCCCATGTGCTGACTAATATCCAGGCTGTAGCCAAGGTCTTAACCCGCCAGGCTTTTTGGAGGAAAGCTAAACACAGAATCAGAAGATGCTTGCCAATACATTATTGTCTTGTTCTGTCCAGCGTCATCTCTTCATCTTCAACTAATCCCCAGTTCCCACCATCTCATCAATAACTCAATAATTGATGACACATACAGCAATAACATCAATAACTACATGGATTTCAGGCAGGTCAAGTAAAGCTCTGGTTAAAAGCCACCGACAAGAGATAAGACCCGAGTGAAGGCAAGCCTTGATGAGCAGTGCCTTCTTAAGTTTCAAATATTTTTAATCTTTTACCATAAGCCCATTACCCAGCCCACACAGTCCTTATCCTGACCTCTAGTCTTAGGGAGCCGAACAATGGAAGAGCAAAAGCGGGGCAATGATGAGATGCTGTAGGTTATTGGGACTTTCCAACTCTCATTTTCCTTATTATCCGTTGTATTTTGATCTGCTCCGCCGAGCCCCGGACTGGAGAGCAGCTTATGGTCTTAATTGGGAGGCTAGGCTTTCCCTGCTTGGCTCATGGAGGGGGGGGTGAGGGGCGGGTAGAAATCTGCTGACATCCACTCCACCACTGCTGCTAATTACACAACCATTCATCAGAAGATGCGCCTCCAAAGGGCAGAGCGGTGCAAGAGTGTGTTAATGGGGTCAGAGATGGTAATTGGGCCAAATTGCCATCTAGAACCGTTGCGCGGGATTTGATGTAATGTAGAAAACAGCAGAGATTTTTTTTTAATTTTTTTTCCCCCACTTGATAACAAAGCAGCGTCTCCGGAAGTAGACCGAGCACTATTGTCTCACCGTGAGATTCTCTAGGGTTGGGTTCTGCACCGTGCTCCAAAAGGACTACCCACAGAAGTCAGCATTTCAATGCAATTATCCGCTAGGATATTCATAAAAAAAACCGAGGACTGTGAACCATTGCATGTGTTCTTGGCCCAAATCATAATTCCAAAATCTATAATCATGGATGATAATCACACTAATAGGATTACACCTTAAGAACCAATGTTTGCAATTTCAAACTTAGTTGGCTTAAAGGTCTTATCAAAAGCATTCTCATGTCTACAGTGTTGTTACGTCACATCAATTATATGAATATGCCAAGAAACAATGCACGTCAAATTTGTACAATTACTCCAATTAATCCAACGTGATACAGACTAATAGTACAGAATAATGCAGTTTCATGGTTTGAGAAAATATTGCAGCTACTCTGTCACCAAGAACTGCCCACATTTAAACCACTGGATAAGAGTCTGGACGACAGGAGCACCAGCGGGGAGGCTACCATTGGGCATATAGGCCTATTTCCATGATGCAGCTGAAAAACAACCCCACCAACTAGAGGAGGAGTCACCCCGAACCCGATCAGCCCCCTCCACCCCCATGTTCCAGGGTACCATGCCTCCACCAGTGTACCATGCCTGTACGCCTCCACCAGGGTACCATGCCTCCACCAGGGTACCATGCCTCTACGCCTCCACCAGGGTACCATGCCTCCACCAGGGTACCATGCCTCTACGCCTCCACCAGGGTACCATGCCTCCACCAAAATAATAATACTTACGCCTACTTTCATACATGCTCCTGGACTGGGCCCAGATTTTGAAGGGGTCGGGTTTCCTTTGGGAGGGGTCGTCGGCGGGGCTGTCCTGCACGGGCAGGCCCGGCAGCGGCTGGGATGGGGCCGGGGGGGCGGAGCTCTCGCTGAGTGGGGCGGCCAGCGATGAGTGCAGCGGGGAGTCCTGCGTGAGGACGCTCCTCTGGCTGGACACACTGTGCTGGGAGCTGCTCTGACTGTCCTTCCTCGACAACTGCTGAGGTGTGGGGGGGGGGGGGGGGGGGGGGGGAATGAAAAGAGGCGGTTAAGTGTCAATCGTATGGGTGTCGTGACGCGTGAAGGAATGACGGATGTGAAACTGAAAGATGATAGACGTGGGGTTGTGTAGTGTGTGTCCTCAGAGAAAGACAGGGTTACGGTTCATCAAGGGAGGAGGAAGAGACGGGATGAGAGGCTCTCGGGCTTGATAGGACGGGAGATTCAGGATGAGAGTAAAACAGGTTCCAGGACCACAGATCTCGATGTCTCCATGGAGATCTGTGGTCTGTAGACAGTAGACCAGAAACTGATTGCTAAAAGAGTCTCTAATGTTGGCGGTGTTGTCAACTACAGAAACGCACTCTCTTATGTAACACAAAGGATATTTTTCTTTCGACTGTTCCCTCTGAAATGGGGTAAGGAGAACGCACAGTGGTGTCTCATGATTAAGTCATTCAGCTCACAAAGGGGGAATAAAAGGAAGGAGCCCACTTTGAATGATGTGGATACATTGTCTAGTCCCTTTGGCTTAATAGAGTGGAATGTGTGAGCACGACCGGGTGCATTAACTACACTTGCTGGCTCATCCACAGTGAGCGAGCAAACACACACATACACACACACGCACTAAATTTCACTGATGAAGGAAATATAAAACCCCTCATCAATTTCCAGTGGCCACCATCAAATAATATGGCTCCTTAGGCAGCGTTGTAAAGGCTCAGTTTAGCAGGGGAGTCAGTTGTTCCCGGTGCCTTAGCAGTGTACAGGGCTGTTAACCGAACCTGCTGTCAAAGCTGTCGGCTACAACGCCGTATCCCTGAGCCTCGTCACATCGTTAGAATTAGCTAATTACCATGAGCGCCAACAGAGTTAATTGCTAACAATTCTTCTCGAGGACAAGGCTGAGGAGGAGTGTGTGCTGGCTGTAATTGATTCCAAACTCCACAACTGCCAAGGCAGAACAGCGACCTGGATGGATAAGAACTGCAGGCACTGACAGCGGGGCGATACAACAGTGGAGATTGGAGGAGGCGGGGACTTCAATATCAAAGCGTTTGGCCTTCAAAGTGCAGCTGCTGTGTCTTCAATAAATCCACAGTAATTATGACCTGGATCTGCCCGTCCCCACCACCGCTGTCCATGTTAATATGCCTCATCGCTCGTACGACGTGAACCCCCGCCTGACATTTCCGTTTACATGACGATATTTCAGACGGCCTGTTTTTAAATGCAAAACTCCATCAAAAGTACGGCTTTGAACGCAATCCCCTCCGCTGTTGTTTGAAAGCAAATCAATAGCCATAAAGTGAGTCACACCGTGGGGCGTTCAATCATACGAAAGAAGGTCAAACCTCAAGGATGAGGGCGGACAGCACCACTCCTCACTTCGATGCCTTTGGGATTTCACCGTTTCAATTGCCTTTTTGTTTTTTTAAGGAATGCATCCAATCAGCAAAGTGGTCGGAGAGTTGTGGTGTATCCAGTGGAACTCCCACCCTCATTAAACACAGCAGACGAGCCTTTGAGGACGTCCTGACTGTGTGCTTCTGACCTTCCACTACTACTCATTATGTGTCCTCAGGGCCTGGCCGGCGCATTGGTTTCTCCTGCTCCAATAACTTGTTAAGGAAACAATGGAGAGAGAGAGAGAGAGAGAGAGAGAGAGAGAGAGAGAGAGAGAGAGAGAGAGAGAGAGAGAGAGAGAAAGAGACACACAGGGACAGAGAGTGAGAGCGAGAGAGAGAACAGAAAGAGATAGAGAAAGAGACACGGGGACAGAGAGAGAGAGAGAGAGAGAGAGAGAGAGAGAGAGAGAGAGAGAGAGAGAGAGAGAGAGAGAGAGAGAGAGAGAGAGAGAGAGAGAGAGAGAGAGAGAGAGCAGAGACAGAGGGAGAGGAAGAGAAAGAGGGTTGAAATTAAGTTCTCAGAGCACAGCCTAGGGCCATGTTCATTCTGGCCACCAGTAGACCCCCCCCCCCCCCCTATTTCTCTGTCCGTCTCACTCTGAGCCTGTCAGTCCAGCTTTAATCATGTCCCATCATTCTCCGCCTGCACAGGGGCAGGTTGAAAATCCAATCCACCCCCAGCCGGGCAATTTTGCTGCCGTGTACAAAAAAGCAGCTTCTACACAGCACCTTATCAAGCAACCGAATAAAATCGTACAGGATTATACTGTTCTGTATCGAAAAGGGGGGGGGGGGGGGGCGGGGGAAGGAAAAGGTCATGAAAACCACCATCACCTTTAGGAATCTATACACTGCAAACCCTTCCACCGTTATCGTCTAGGCACCACCAAATCTACCCACCACCATCAGACACAGGGCCAAAACCCCCCTGTTCATCATCACATACCCTGCGTGTGTAATCTCCGTATGGAGGAGCCAGATCCTCATACATGCCCTGGAAAACATAATGAGCAATTACATGAATTCAACACAACCATCACCTCCCTCGTCGCTGGAGGAGAGACCCTCTCCCCAGGGCTGCTAGCTCAGCACAGTGTCAGTACGCTAGCGATGGCTTCAAAAGGTAAGCTTCTCCTCCCCCTCCCCTCCCCTGCCCTCCCTCTCCCTCCCTCGCACACCAAGGGGTGGGTTTGGGGGGGGATTGGGTGTGGGGGGGCAGGCTGTGGGCGGGCTGGAGGGATTCACCCCCGCACGGCAGCCCGTGCAGCCGCATGGAGAAACACAACAAGAGCAACAGACAGAAGGCAGGAGAAAGGTTTGGGAGTGGGGGGGGGGGGGGGGGGAGGGAACGGACGGATGGACAACACGGGGCACAACATGGATTGGTGATCGGTGGATGGATGGCATCCACAGGAGACGATGAGTGATGCACAGGGAGATGCAAAAAGGTTGCGTGGGGTCCTATTATGTAACATAAAGACAAAGAGTTCTTTCTTCTTACCAGTTTCGGGCTCTTCTTTGCAGGCGCCACCCCTGGGAAGCGGGAGAAGAAAGAAAAAAAAGAGACAAAGAAAAAAAAGGGACAAAGAAAGTGGTTACAACCAAATGTGGATAACTCCACTTTCCCCAGCAGCGGACAAACAATGGGGAGGACAGATAAAAAAAAAAAAAAAAAGGACTCCAAAACGATGACGGAAGCCCGCTCTCATCGAGCTCTCGCCTCCGCCTCCTCTCCTCCTCCTCCTCCTCCTCCTCCTCCTCCTCTCCCTATCGCTCTTCTCCTCGCTCTATCTCGCCACCCCTCTCTCTCCCTTGCTTGGTTCCTGTGCTCGCTCGTCCTGCTGCGCGGCTCACGAGGAAAGCATCGCAATCTATCCGCATTAGTGCCGTAGCCGTCGCTAGGCTGGGCTGTTGCTGCTGCTGCTGCAGAGGACGGGCGGGTTAACCCCCCCCCGCGATCGCTAGTAAACTTACCCCACCAACCTAGCTCTCTGTGAGTGTGTGTGTGTGTGTGTGTGTATGTGTTTCTGTGCAGTTGTGCGCGAGTGTGTGTGTTTGTGTGTGAGCGTGCGCGATTGTGTCAGCCCGAACGCGAGGGCTAAGCAAAGAATCAAAAGGAGGAAAATAACAGAATCCCATGCGGCCGTAAACAAGAGGGAAAAAAAGCACAGAAGTGGAGGGAAAGTAGTAGCCAGCGATAGTGGGGGAGAGGGAGAGAGAGAGAGAGAGAGAGAGAGCGTGCATGAGATAGAGAGAGATGGGGAGGGGGGGAAAGGAGAAATAGAGCGGGAGACGGGGAGAGCGAGAGCGAGAGCCGTGCCGCTGGAGCTCCTGGCCGTAGCATTACCCATAGAGAAGGAGTCCAGGATACTGAACATTAAATTATAGGCAACGGTCAGTTCCCCCCTTACTGAGACCATCTTCCTGTGTCCGCGGTGCCTGCCGCTCCGCTGTCGTGGGCTCCAGCATCTGGAGGCTCTGTGCGTCCTTCCGATCGCTCCCTCGTCTGCCGCCTTTTCCTTTTTTTTTTTTCCTTCCCCCCCCCCCCACTACCAGCTTTCTTACTCGCTCACTCGCTCTAACTCTCTCCCTCCTCCATCCCTCCCTCTCGCACTCTCTCTCTCTCTCTCTCACGCCCCCTCTCTCTCTCTCTCCCTCTCTCTCCCTCTCTCTCTCTCTCTCTCTCTCCCTCTCTCCCTCTCTCTCTCTCCCCTTCCCTTGGCATCCCGGCCGCCCCCCCCTCCCCACCCCCACTACCCCCCACTCCATCCATCCCTATCTCTATCTCTCTCCCTCCAGTTCTATTCCCTCTGTGGTAAACATGCATGAAACCGAGAGCCCGCACACACACACACACACACACACACACACACACACACACACACACACACACACACACACACACACACACAGATACGCTACTGGCCCTCTGCTGTCATGAATTGAGATGTTGAAGCTTTGACAGACATGCAAGTGTGATTAGGTCGCACCCTAAAAGTGGCCTTTGCGTGGGATTTTCAGTGCACGCACGGACTTACTCACACACGCACACACACACACACACACACACACACACTCACTAATGGATGGTTAAAATAGAAACGTGTAGCCTAGATCCACACAGTGCCCCTCCTTTCCTTTCTCAACCCCGATTCTTTTATTCCTCTCCTCCTCCTTCCCGCTCTGCCTCCCAGGGCACTGCGTGAACTAAACATTTGTATGGAATTATGCAAATGAAATGAGAATGGGAAACACAATTCGTGCCGGATGTAAAAAAAAATAAAAGTGTGGCGGTTGAGTGTTAACCTCAATTAGTTGGTGTTTTTTTAAAACATTTTTTTTACAGGATTGGTAGCTGCGGCAGTTGTGTGGGTGATCCTTTCGGGAACACACACACACGCGCACGCACGCACGCATCAAACTAAAATGTTACTTTCTTAAAAAAAACATCTGTGCTGCTTCACAGCTGTGACCCCCGCCTGCTGCTTCGAGTCCCTCTCTCTTTTCCTCGCACCCCTCGTTCTTCCCAGCCAGCTCTCGTTCACCCGAATCACCTCATCAACCAATACAAATCTTTCATTTCAGCGCCAAAGCCGAGATGACGCACTCACCGCCCTCTCTCAGACAGACAGACACACAAACACGCACACATTCGGTAACTCAAGGTAACCTCTCCTTGTGCTAAATATCCTGGCAGTCCGGCGATGAAGACGCCGTCGATTGCGCATCATCCTCCGAGCCGCAGACAGACTTTATCTAGCGCTGTATTCCTCACTCTGGTCTCGCTCTACCCTCACGCCTTCCCACCAAGGGAATGTGCGCAGCCGAAATAACACAAACACGCCACGTAAACAGCGCACATGAAACGGGGGAACAACACAATGTTAACGCAGCGGCACGGAACGGAACGCAGACATGCGGCAGTGGCTCAGGAGGTGGAGGGGGGTCGGCTGGTAACCTCAAGGTTGCGTGTTCGATCCCCGGAGCGTCGAGGGGGTCCCTGAGCAAGGCACCACTCACCCTAACTGCTCCCGGCGAGCTGGTTGTCGCCTTGCATGGCTGACACCACCGTCGGTGTGAGAATGTGCGCATGACTGGGTGAAGGCAATATTGTAAAGCGCTTTGGATCAAAGTGCTATATAAATGCAGTCCATTTACATTCGAGCACAACTGTTGAGGACTGCTTTGACCTGTTGGGAGGACCTTCGCAATCGCCCTTGATTTAGATGACGCAACAGACAATACTCAATAATTAATATGACGTCGGATACAAGCAGTGCCTACAATTAATGGCTTCTGTATATTACTTCCGCTCAACGATTATTATCTACGCCAAAAAAAAAAGAGAAGGAAATTAGAAGCTTTTTGCTCCTAGTTTACAGACACAGACAGACACCGCAGATACACGCAGTGCATCGCCATGGAAACTAACCATGGTGTGATAACAGAGACGTAAGACTCACACATCGCCCGGGAAGGAGTGAAATGGGGGGGGTTCGGGACGGGGCAGAGGACAGAGAGCGAGAATCACATCCATGTCCCTTTGCAAAACAGACGGTGGATCATTGAAAGGAAAAACAATAAATGCAAAGAGCCCGGGCGGCTGGCTGTGGGTCTGACTTTGGAGCCTGGTCACTGGTGCCCGGGGTCTAGAGCAGCCATTTTCTTATCTTTGCGGTGACATTCCCTAAGGAGCTACTTTGAAAGTGCTGTCAGCAGGATGTCTCTTCTTTGGTCCTCCAAGGAGACAGGAGACATCTAAGATTATTCATTTCAGGATGCATGCCCGGTGTGTATTTCTGTGTTTGTGTGGGTGTGTCCTAATGTGCACGTGGCTATTTGTTTGGTATATGTGTTTAAAAAAAGACCAATCCTTTGAGTGCATTTTGACACAAGGCATTTAAGGTAGTTGGCCGACGCACTAACCATTATGCCGATAAGTGCCGTCTAGCCTGGCAATGAGTTTCCCCCCTCCTACTGACGCTCACACACAAAGATCAAGATTGCATTCTTCCCTCAGTCTGAAAGAGGACAATACATCATTTTTAAACAGCCCTTAACACAGAAAAAAAAAACATAAAATGCACACAAACACGACCAAGACAAAAAGCCTTTGCCTGCCCAGTGTTAAAACATAACTACATGGCGATGATTCATTACCAGCTGTCATTGCCTCTCAAAGGGTTACCAGCAAACGGACATGGATCCATTGGGACGTGACCCCAACCTTTGAAGTGTTGTCTTTGCTGAGGTGGGATGGGGGACGGGAATGGGGGGGGGGGGGTGAAAGCCTTGGGAATACGAGTCTGTCTACCAACCCCAGACACTTGTCCTGCCCGCAGACTGTAAGAGAAGACCAGGCTCGTCCGCCGGTTCACGGACATAAGAAGTGTTGCGCGTGACTGATGACTCAGGAAGAGGGAGGGCAGGGAGACGATGAGAAAGAGCAGAAGGAGGAGGAGGACGAGGAGGAGGGGGGGAGGGGATAAACAGACGGGAAAAAGGATGCGAGGGGGGGGGTGGGGGGGGGTTGTTCTGCACCACTCTTTCATCATCCTGCCTCTGATCCCTCTGACATCCCTCCGTCCTCTCCCCCCCCATCCTCCTCAGCCCCTCCATCCTCCTAACACCCGCTCTGCCTCTGTCCTCCTTTCCCTTCAACCCCTCCTCTCTCTCGTTTCCCCCCCCCCTCCTCCTCAGCTCCTCAGCCCCTCATCTCTCCCCTCCCCTCCCCTCCCCGCGTCCTCCTCTCCCTTGGTGCGCTGCAGTTATCCTCTGAGCTCTGAGCCAACAGTCACGGCCACGGCCAAGCGCTGATTACCTCACATTGGCTGCAGCAGTAGCAGCTGGCGCCGTCTCACAAACAGGTGAGAGGCGAGACAATGTGTTGTGCATCGTGACATGCGATGAGAGCTCTTTTCGATGGGCTCTCTTCCTCTCGGGACAGCGTTGGACCGGTGTGTCCCGGGCAATCGGGGGGGGGGGGTATTGAGAGCGGTGGTATTCCGCAACAAAGGGCGATCTAGGCGGTTCTTCCCCCTACCCTCTATCTGATGAAAGGCAGCCCGATGCAGATGCAGGCGTCCCCAAAGACCCTGGGCATTTACACCTTCTCAAAGGAAGCAAGGGAGTGGAAATTAAAATTTGCGCTATGCAAGCCAAGTGGGGCCAAAATGTGTGATTTCAGCAAATCAGAGGCGGCCCACGGGAGACACGAGGAGGAAACAAAATCAACTTGCTAGGGCCCGGTTATTTCTGGACACCACTAGTTGGAAAAGCCTCGGGTCTACTCGGGGAGTCCCCGTTGGTCGTGTACTGTATAAAACCCCCAGAAGGATGCTCTGGAGATGACGGTGCCCTGGGAGGCTTTGGTCACATGCGTACCCTAATAAGGCGTTCTTTTCAAAGTGACACCGGCCTTGGCATTAAAAGTCGGGGTTGCGTGGGTTTGATGAGCGCTAATAGGATCCATGCAACACATTCCCACACGGGGCTTCAAAAGTACATTGAACACATAATACTCCTCTGCCCACAGCGGGATAACATACCTTTCTTCTGTACTCTAACTGCTCTGGGATCTCTTAATGAGTGTACATGTGTGTACACATCGCGCCCCCGCCTGATGTGTGTGTGCGTTCACCAATTACAAGGTCTCCCTGGCTAGATCCCTGGCTCCCTGGTTAGATTGGTAATTGAACACATTCCTGTGTTTTCTGTATATATATATATATATATATATAAAAACAAACACAAGAGCCAGGACACACACAAGAGAGAGAGAGAGAGAGAGAGAGAAAGAGACAGAGACAGAGACAGAGACAGAGACAACCAGACAGAGAGACAGAGACAGAGACAGAGACAGAGAGAGAGACAAACAGACAGACAGACAGACAGACAGACAGAGAGACAGAGAGACAGAGAGAGAGAGAGAGAGCTGGCACCACCTCTAAGGCTCATCTCATCATAAAGGGGGTCTGACTCCTCCCGCTGGGTAAGCATGTGTCTGGAGAGGAGGGGGGGGGGGCGTCGGTGTATAATCAACACAGACGACGCATGTTGGAAGGAGCTGTTGACACATGTACGCCTTTGGTGACGCGCATGACCAACACAGGCTTACTACGGCAAGGCACCCAGAGCCAAACACAACCCCCTGCCCGCGCCACCCCACACACACACACACGCACACACACCGAGACACACACCTGAACCGGGGCGGTTGTCAAGACGATGCTATTGTGGGAGCGTGACAAAAGGGAGAATACAAGGGGAGAAGGACAGGCGGAGAGAGAACGAGTGCGACAGTGGAGACACGGACGACAAGACCGCCGTGTACAAAACATATCATGTGACTTGCCGCAAACGCCCCTGGCATTAGGAACGAGTTGGTCTTAGCAGACACAATCGCGCACACACACACACACACACACACACACACACACACACACACACACACACACACACACACACACACACACACACACACACACACACACACACACACACACACACACACACACACACACACAAGCACGGGCCACACACTTGTATGCATGTGTGCATGGAACACGCACGCGCACAGATTTCTGGAGTTAAAAAGTCGCAGCGTTAGCCAAGGCCAGCCTGGCGGCTAATATGGACCAATTACTCGTATCACGCAGCGGGTAGGGAGCTTTGAAGGTCTCTCGACTCAAACTCCTCGTCCATTGCCTAGGATACCTGCCTCAGAACCCTTCATGTGGACCATGCTATATCTGTCTATCCCGTGAAGAGGAATAGTGCAGGAAAGGCCTTTTCATTTGTTTTGGTCAACGACGTAAAATATATTTCAATGCATTTTTTGGTGATTTTTGCGTGGTTTAAAGTCAATTCTTGAAAACGATCAATTCCAACATACCGGCTAATATTAGCCTAGTCGGCTAACGTAATAAATATTATAAATGTATGACATCCAACAGAGCTCTGTTCTGTCTGAGCACACGCGCGTATTCACATCCGATCATGACAAAACCTGCATCAATGAAGAGATCGTAGAAGCATTCGACTGATTACAAATGTTAAGTACATGAATGAATGATGAGTTTCTGCATATAGAGCAAATGTGGCACCATTCAATTTAGCAGAACAGCGAAAGTGCCCTATCGATAGAGAGAACCATTTTCACCCGCGCGTGGGGCATGCCATGACAGCTGCTGTTGACTCTGTTTGCAATTGACTTTTTTTGGAACATCTTTAATGGTTTAGAAATGCTGCCAAACTGCCAGACTTTTTTTTCCCTGAAATTGTGCATCCTTTTAGACTAACGGGCCAGAATGTGGTCCCCTTCGATAAATAAAGTGAAAGGATTACACATAGGGGGTATCAAACAAACAACTAGGACATTAACGTAACAAGGCTTGTCCTTCGAGTAGCCACGCAATGCTGTGGTATCACTCATTTACCCCCCCTCCCCCGTCTGAACACACACACACACAACATTGCCAACATGATTCGAATACATCTATCAAAAATGACAACCGACATCGACTTAACACAGTCCCATCGAGGACTTGAATCATCAATGACCCGAGGTCACCCCTCGTAAGCCTTCCTCATATCGCCTCCTGCATGACGAAACGCTTACTTGAGCTGTGGCAATGACCCCCCCCCCGACTTTAATGGGTGCCTCAAACTGCCCTCTGACCTTTCTGCTGAGCATGACGCACACAGCTCAAACGTATGCTATGCTAGAGCAAAGAGCTACCTGAGAAGGTTTGGTCAAGAAAAGAAAAAGGCAATCACTTCATCTGTAACCGTGTGTGTGTGTGTGTGTGTGTGTGTGTGTGTGTGTGTGTGTGTGTGTGTGCGCGCGTCTGAAAGCCCAATTCAAGGGTTTTGTGCCGGGACGATTGTCAATCTGAGGTGTCGACAGAAGCAAGATTGCGCTGTGAATGCGGCTGGCGACCGACCGGTGCGCAGAATAATTGCCATTTACGGACGACACACACACACACACACACACACGGGCACGCACACACACACACGGGCACGCACACACACACACACACACACACACACACACACACACACGCGTGTTCCAACGTTGCAAAACATTCAGGGCCACAGATAAAGCTAACCGTACACATGATGATGCAAATTATTTGCTCTGGCCTTTTGACTGAGGGCCACGTTTAAGCCCGACTAAACCTGACCAGACAGATTCACAACCAGCACACACAAGCCACAGGGGGTGGGGGGAACGGAGACAGAGAGACAGAGAGAGAGACACACACACACACGCAGAAAGACAGATGAATAGATGGATAAATAGACAGATGGATAGACAGAAAGATAGATGAGCCTGCGATCTCTCTTTCAACTCCCTCTGTCAACGCTCTGTCTGGCGGCCCAGTCCTGGCATCGCGTTCTCCATCACTTCATCTCCCTGATCAGTCCGTTGTTCCGACTGTACAAATTCAACAACTCACTGACAAAGTCTCACTTCGTCAGTTTCTTCGTGTCGCTCCTTTCTAATCTCTCATCTACTATTCCTCCAGTCTATTCTCTCCTGCCACCTGCTTTCCAGGACGCCATCAGGTCCTGGCGTGGATCACTAAATAAGGTAGTCAATATGCCGGGCGACGGAACCGCCCACAGCAGGCTGCCGTCTCGCACTCGCGTCTTCCGCGCGATCCGACGACATCATGCGGGAGGTGCCCACCGCGTCGTAACACGACATACACACCGACGGCATCAAAAAGGAAAAAAAAAATAGGCAAACAAAACACATTGACAATCCCACCCGGCCCGTCTCGCCACGAATCAACAAACAAAACACAAAACAAAACAAAACAAGCTGTGACTCATGCGATGCATACGCTAAATACACAAAACACACACACACACACACATTACAAACACCACACACACACACACACACACACACACACACACACCAGCCATGACGCGCCACCGAAGCACCCACCTCTCTGCACCAGCATGGTGACCTCGGTGCCCTTGGGACACTTGCTGAGCAGGTCCACCACCTGGTTGTGGCTCATGCTCTGCACGTTCCGCTTGTTCACCTCCACGATGATGTCGCCCTCCTTGAGGCCGCGGCAGCGCGGGTAGTCCACGATCTGCTTGACCCGCTGCCCGCCGCCGCCAGGGCTGTCGGCGATGGTGAACCCGAAGCCCTTGTCGCCCTTCTCCATGTGCACCGTGATGAGCTCCGGCTGCGTGGCGATGGACGAGGCCAGCGTCTGCCCCTCGCTGCCCGCCGCCTCCGAGGCCGATGAGGGGCTGTGGGGCCGCGGCAGGCCGTTGAGGGCCATCCCGCCGCCGCCGCCGCCGCCGCCGCCGCCGTTGTTCATGGCCAGGTGGTTGCTGCCGTGGCTGCCGTGGCTGGACGGTGGGGAGTCGTAGTTGCCGTGCGACTCCTGCCCGTTGACGATGATGGGCTCCTTGTTCTCCGTGATGGCCACCGAGGTCACCATGCTGGTGTTGGGGTCGTCGGGGTCGAAGGGCAGCGGGTAGCCGCGGCACAGCTCCAGGTTCACCATGGAGCCGATGCCGATGGACTGGAAGATCTTCACCACCTGGGCGTGGGTGTAGCCCAGCACGCACGTGTCGTTCACGCTCACGATGACGTCGCCTGGGAGGGGAGGGAGGGAGGGGGGGAGGGGAGGGGAGGGGAGGTGACGTTCAGCAGTGCAGGTTAAATATCACGTGGGTGGCTTCTGCAGTACAGCCGGGGGGGGGGGACAGCACACAGAACAGCACGGGGGCTCCCTCGGGACGGAGTGGATAGGGTTTTTGGGTATTTTTGCCCCCCGGGACACACCCACCTGTCTCCATCTTGCCGTCGAGCGCGGCGGGGCCGTCCAGCACCAGGCTCTTGATCTGGAGGAACTCGTCGGGCTCGTCGCCGCCGACGACGGTGAAGCCGAAGCCCCGGCGGCTCTTCTTCAGCTTGGTGTTGATGAAGGTCCCCTTCAGCTCAGCCGGGTTCCGCGTGAAGAAGGGCTTCCCCCCTGGAGCGACGGAGAAACAACGCTCGTCAGCGTCGTCAGCCAGGACGGGCGATCGTAGTGAAACGCGTTAATATGCGAGTTAACGGGCATTTTAGTGTGGACGTTGATTTGCGGGTTAATCGGCAGGTTAATGTGTTTGTTAATGTGCTTGTTCATTCACACGTGACTGCACACGTTAATTGACACGTTAAAGGGAAAGCAGAGATATCACCTAAATTGACGTTTGGCTTTGTCTTATCCAGATTCCGACGAGTTGTTTTATTCCAAATTCATCATTGTTCGTCCAGAAGGGGAGTTTGTGAGCAGCCAGCAGCGCATAGCTCTTACGGTTCCAGAATCGTTTTGAATGAGTAATTCGGAACACATTGGGAATCTTTGGAAAGTAATTAAAAGAGTATGTCCCTCAAATGAACAGGAGCCCGGCTACTGTAACTCTGCAAGTCAAATGAAGTGAACGGAAAGCCAGCAATCTTCCCTTCTTGACTCACCATTGGCTATTTTACATTATTTTTTGGGGTGCTCAAGCACATTTCATTCAAGCATTACTAAATATTATAATTATCTGGAATCATTTTTAGGGGAAGAAAAGAAGGAAGTGAATTTCATGGCGCAGTGTAGGAAGACAAGTAAAAACGACGGCGAATAAAGTGGTAAAAAAAATTGGGGTTGTTATTACGGTGACTCGCACATCTAGTTGGACTACACTTGTATTCTCTCCGCCTCAGCACAGACTCTTCTGGATCAATTCCACTCCAAAATGGATCCTCAGTGATGGCTTCTTTCTTGCCCTGACGCCATACTTGCACTGTATGCATATAACCCTCTCAGTAGGGGTTGAGCCGCCCGTAAAGGTCTGATCATAGAATTGCCCCTGAGACGCACAATGACGGATTGGGAATTAATCAACAGACAAATGCCAAAATACAGATATCTCTCTAAATGTAAATTCTCTTTGCATTCCGACAGAAATCAATAAATCAAATGTATAGATCAAATGTAAAATCAAATATATATTTATTGCCGTCGCTGCCCTGTAATAAACCTATCCAATAATTTAATTCAGCCCACATGCAATTATTGGACGACTCACCTGCTTGCCTGCCTCCATGCACTCATTGCGCTTGACCAGAGGCTTCCACAAGGCAAGTCAGACCTAAAGATAGCAAGCTATTTTGGTTGAATCCTTTCATCTAGCATACTCTGGCCGGTTTGCCTACCATACATTTAATTCACATGTCAATTCAGTTGTGAAACACCCAGAGGGGACCATTAACCCAAATCCGTCTAATCATCAATCTACCCCAGCAGTCCGTTGTTCGGGAATGCATTGCTCTGTGGTAAATTGTGCAAGAGTTCAATTATTAATACAAGGTCGTATATTTTCAATGTGTATTAGATGTTTTCAATGAAACTGTACGACTCCAACACGGGGTAATGAGACTGGGTCTTTATGCGTTGCAATCCTACAGTCGGACAGCTATCAACGGCACACTCTCACATGCAGGGAAAGGGACTAGCTCTACATTCCAGCCCTGGAAACAGCCAGCAGGCAGACAGGCAGGGAGACCGATTGTGGAGGAAATAAGACTCCATTTCACTCCACTGAACTCTTAAGACTCATTACTTGGACTTGTTACAAGTCTCTATTTTTTCGCTGTGCCTGGCCTTTCTGTCTCCAGCTTCCTGCCTCCATTTTGAGTGCAAGCCGCGACGGAGGAAATGAGGAGGATGTAGTAAATTATAAGCAGGCGCTGAGTGATACGAGATGCCATGAATCAAAACCACGAGAGGTCTCCATTGACTTACAAAAGGAGAGGATGTAGCGACACAAGAAAACCTGAGCTTAAGCAAGCAAGCGATATTTCTTAATGAAAAGAAGGATGGGACACTAAGCATTCAGTTTATTGGAGTGATTTAAGGGAGAGGAAACATTATATTGACTTGCGTTCAGAGCAGAGATGTAGTGGACGGATGAGACTGACCAAAGGAACGACTGAGAACAAGGTCTTGAGGGAAGGACAGACTTTTGTCATCCAATTCGAAAAACAAAACCCTTCTACGGTGTTGGGTGTGCTTTTTAGTATTTCTTTGAGTTTTTTGTGTGATGTTTGGTGTGTGTTCAAATCCAAGGCAGACGGAGAAGAAGAAGGAGAGCAAACAAAAAAACATGAAAAGCTGGAAAATTGCAGAGTTTGAGCAACGCATTTCTCTCGAGGGATGCGCCGGCCAAGACACATACGCTGAGGACAAACAAACAACTGATCCACACCAAAAAGATAGCAGAACAACAAAAACTAACAGAAGGCAGCAAGAAAGTCAATTTGAAACATTAAAGAAGAAGTGGATTGACTAAAACAATGGGCGAGAGGGAGAGAGACCGAGAGACCGAGAGTATCACAACAGAGGCGGTTGACCCTGTGGCTGTGTTAATTATAAGTAGAAAAAGGGTGCCGCACTGGTGGAACGTAAAAGGTCCAAGAGCGCTGGAGGAGGCAGAGGACATGTTTCACAGGTCATTTCTCCAGAACCATTTAGTTCAGTCTGGATGGGTGCGTGCGTTCAGCAGTGTGAGATTGAATGATCTGAAATATTGGTATCAAAAAAAGGCGAGCTACATGCTAAATGTGAGCAGTGCACTATAGTTAACGTTGTACGTGGTCTGAGAACGAGCGTTAAAGGACATAGTTCTTTAACCATACCAAAACACAAAAGGCTTTGCCGAGGGTGCTTAATTATGAACAAAAGTTCAATACCAAAAGAATGGCATATCATTACTTTACTTAATAAAACGTTAATATAAATGCAGAAATGTCATAGTAATCTAATTGATGGATTAGATTACTAGATTACTATCTAATTGATGGAAAGAGAGCTCTGGTGGAACTGCTCAGCAAGACATACGTTAAACTGAGACAGTCCTGCTAGCTACTCGACACATTTTGATCTTTAGTAGTACTACCCTTGATACCCTTTATGTGTAGTTAGAATAACTACCACTTGATACCCTATACATGTAGTTACTTAGTAGTACTACCACTTGTTACATTATACATGTAGTTCTTTAGTAGTACTACCACTTGTTACCTTGTACATGTGGTTCTTTAGTAGTATTACCGTTGATACAATATACGTGTTGTTCTTTAGTAGTGCCTCCACTTGTCCCATAATATATTATTATGTGTTTCTCTTTGGTAGTACTTCCACTTGTTACATGGGGGGACATTGGGGGCATCCGTGGCCTACTGGTTAAGGAGTTTGACCGATAACTGGAGGGTGGCCGGTTTGAATCCCGACCAGTAGGCAAAAGAAAATGTGGACGGGGGGAGTGGTTGTGCAGCACTCTCCTACTCGCCCTCAATCGCAGATGAGGTGCCCTTGAGCAAGGCACCTGAAACCCCCACCTGCTCCCCGGGCGCTGCACTGCGGCTGCCCACTGCTCCGGGTGTGCCGGTGTGCCCCTGTGTGTGTGTGACAAGGTCACTCCTCTGTGTGTGTGTGTGTGTGTGTGTGTGTGTGTGTGTGTGTGTGTGTATGTGCAAGTGTGTATGTGTTCACCGGCTCCCAGATGGGTCAAAAGCAGAGAAAGAATTTTCCCCAAAAAGGGACAATAAAGCATAACTTAACATTATACGCGTTGCTCTTTCGTACCACCCTTGATGCCGTATACGTGTTGCTCTTTCGTAGTACTACCCTTGATGTCCTATATGTGTTGTTTTTTTCAGCTGCACTACCGCTTTGTGGTACTCACGTTTCTGGCCCATGGCGTTGGGCACGGGCGGGCCCTTCTGCGGGTCCCTGTAGGTCTCCTGCTGGGTGGCTGCAGCGTAGCTGGCCAGCGGGGCCCCCGCCATGCTGGAGTCTTCGATCCATTCTGCAACAGCAAGGGGCACGTGAACTCCGGATGGGGGTCATGACGAGTGTGTGTGTGCGGGTGCCCACCTCCTATGAATTTACAGTTTATTCTTGGCGAGTGGGGTGGGGTGGGGGCGGGGGTTGGCAAGAAGCAAGAGCTAATGCCCGTGACGCAAAAAACTTCCATTCCAGCTGCCCTCACCCTCTCCCTTGGGGATCTAGGGGAGATTGGCTAGGAAGCTGAGGTTGAATTTCTGGGGTGAAAATTACAAATCTCACAGTGCGGCTGCAATACAGCCACAAAACGCCCCTACGGAGCCCTGGGGATGCTTATAAAACCGTGACTAGCCGTGATTGAGGGACAACCAGTGATGTATATAATAAAGCCTTGACTCCCTGCAGAGCGACAATAGACGGCTATTAAATTACATTTACCAACCGGGTGAAAAGAGCCGCATATTCCCGGTTTTCCCTCCCTTGACGAACGACCGTGCCGGCAAAAGCACAGCGTTCCATCTTCACACTGGGCGCCCGCCCGCCATAAATCACCCGTCCATGTTCCTCCTTGCGCTCATATGAAGCACGGCAGTCATTAATATTCAGCGCGCTGAGATAGAATCAATAGGGCAGGGTCGGAGGGAAAACCCTGTGCGTGTATTGGGTTTTGGTCGAGAGAGAGATTGAGTATTCATAGGGCCGGACGCTCTCGGGGTGTAATCGAGTAAGACAACGTTTTCTGCTGAGGGAGGAGAATGTGAAGAGCCGTGGAGAGGCTTCCCCACCTCCTGAGAGTCCAATCTCCATTTGGTATCCCTCTCCCCGCAGGACGTCCTGAAGATGGATGTGGGAGGGGATGGGGGACGGGGGGTGTGGGGGGGGGCTACTGCTACGCTTCGAGTGTTTTTCGGTTGCCGTGGGCCGATACAGGAAAATAATATCTGAACAAGATCCTCCGCAGCAGTAGGGAGTTTTCAAACGTGTGCCGCGCAGGCCCGGGAATTAACGCAACCGGAGACGGACGGTAACACGTGGTTTTATTGTATCGCGCCTAAAGTGGTGTTAGCGACTAAAGTGGGGTTAAATGTGTTAGCGCGGCGCCATGTGGTCCTGCTCAAATAACCCTTTAGGTGAGAAGCTGAACGATGACATCCGACCAGCTTGACGGCACACTTACCTTTCATGCCACTGTGAGAGAGAGCATTTATCAACGGTTTTTGTCACATACACAACTGAGCTACAAAGGAGAATATACCCATTAAAACGGCTGCGGGTACCCAGCTATAAATCATAGGTATGCCTTTATGGAAGGTCGCTTAGCAAATCATAAGTTAGTAGCAGGCGACAGCGAGAATTAGCCAAAGTCGGGTACACAGAAGCCACACACGGACACACGCACGCACGCACCCGCACACACACGCGGATTCGTCACAAACACACCCCACTCGCGCCACATGGATTTGAAAGAAAGAAAAAAAATGACGCCCTGGGTGCGGGCTGGTGAACGAACCTCGGATGTAGCGCTCACCTTCGGGTGGCTGCTGGCTGAGCGGCTGCTGCTGCTCCAGCTGCCGGCGCCGCTTCGCCTCCAGCACGGGGTTCTCGTACTGGGTCTTCCTGTTGATGTGGCTGGAGGGTGGAGGTGAGGAGGCGAGGAGGAAGGCCAGCGGTCGATCGGGTTGGTAGGTTGGTTGGTTGGATCAGGGGCAGACAGGCAGGGTGGTGGTGGTGGGGAAGGGGATGGAGGGACACAGTAAAAGGTAAGACAACAAGGATGAAATAAAGAATAAAACAAAGACATCACGGGGGGGGGGGATGGTAGATTGGAGGGCCGGAGCACAGAGGAGAAAGAAGATTGGAAAATTTGAATGAGGCATATGAATGTATACAGACACACGTGAGGCGGTGGAATTGAATTACGTTGGGTGCGGTGTGTGGGGGTGGGGGTGGGGGTGTGGTGTGTGGGGGTGCAGTCAGTGTGGGTGGGGGTGTGGTGTGTGGGGGTGCAGTCAGTGTGGGTGGGGGTGGTGGTTGGTGTGTGGGAGCATTAGGTAAAAAAAGAAGAAGAGGAAATTGAAATCCGAGGAATGGAAAAACATAACGACAAAAGGCGGACAAAGGAATGTTTTTCACAATACAGGAGGAAAAGAAATGAGACAATCATTGGTCGGATGGAAAATACGAAAAACGTATGGAAACCATAGCAATGTATGGATTGGATAATCAAGCAACCACAGACAAGGTTGTGGATGAGGAAAGAATGAGAGAAGGAGGAGAAAATGAGGTCATAGGGAAAGAGAGAGAGAAGGAGAGAGAGAGAGTGAGAGGTAGGGAAAACAAGACAGCTTGGACGGTGAAGGAGACTCAAAGGAACGATATAGAGATAAGGATTGATCAATACGGTAGGCAAACACGGTTTAAGAACCAACAAACAGCTCACGTTCCAACGAAAATCACAGTCAAAATGAAACTAAATCCCAACTAGTCAATGGTATTTAGGCGAAGGAGAAATAAAGATAAAGAAAAACAGAATCATCAAGCAGAAGAAAGGAAATAGACATGAATTAAAACCATTCCAACGGGCTAATAATGCAGACTGAAAAAAGGACATCAAAATAAAACATCAGCAGCAGAGCTGCCAGTCCCCCGAGGTATCAGCGTCAAAAACACATGAAACATATTTACATTTTGCACACACACACACACACACACACACACACACACACACACACACACACACACACACACACACACACACACACACACACACACACACACACACACACACACACACACACACACACACACACACACACACACTTCAAATGACATGAGCACAAAAATGCCCTACATTTCTTGAAAAGGACTGAAATAGTTATGTATGTGGCTGGTGTTTAATACTGCAACAGTACATCTGTTGTGTGAGCTCTCTGTATTTTACAGTACAGCCCAACATCTTTCCTCCACAACACCACCACCACCACCGCCGCCGACGCCAGGACCCCGCTGTGTGACTTACTCCACGTAGTAGACCCCATACACTGGATCGTCTATCTTCTCCCACCCGGTCGGCAGTTCTGCATGAAAGGAAAACAGACACACACACACACACAGAGACACAGACAGACAGAGACAGACAGTGAGTATAGGTAGATCGAAAACGCAGTTGCCGGGCGATATATTGTTGACTGTAAAGAAGGAATTGGGGCCAGCAGAGAACTCTGCCATGCGTCCTTTCGGCATGTTTGTCAGTCAGTCTTCAAGGCCAGAGGGAGGATGCTTCACAGGCTGTCTGCCACCATCCCCTCGCCCCGCCTGCCTGCCCTCCCTCCCTCCCTCCCTTTCCATTGCTGCAATTTTCACGCATCAGATAAGTTTAAAGCGGGGCGGCAGGGACACACAGATAGGAGGAGGAGGAGACAAACACACACACATACACACTGACACACACACACACACTCAGAAAGACAAACACAAACCAACATGACACAAAGATAATCACTCACACACTGATAAACACATACATACTGACAAACAAACAAACATACAGACAGACACACACTTGCCAGGTGCCTCCTTATTCACTTTGGGAGATGGTTCCATTTTGCTTATCTTCCTCTTTCTTCCTGCCAGTCATAAAACCGCTAATGAAAAGGAAAGAGCACTAATCTATTGCTCTTTAATCAATGATGTGTTAACTCGTTGTCCTTAAGGGGCCGACGAGAGCGGGCGTGTGCTGAGGCATGGCTCCCAGCTGTGGTCGGTGGGTTGTGACCTCATGGATTTCTCCCGGTCAATCACTTGAAGGTTGAGGTTGAAGATTTGGGGCAGGTCGTATTTGGTCTGGCGTCGTGCGCTAATGTTTTCTCCAAACTACACAAGCGTGTCCGAGAGACAAGAACATTACCGTCATTCACACTGTGAACAAGTCATTACGGATGATTTAGGACAAGAAGCGCACATCGTTTGACCCCGAGTGGTATACATTGCACGTTCAAAGATGGCAAACGCCTCCCGTGAAATGTCCGTAGACTGATTGCGGCAATGGAACGATTATTGGGTGGCGTCCAACACAACAGCAATGTCAGATGTTTTATAGGCAAATTGTCCAATCATTCTCTCCGGTGAGGTATCAATTTTGCATATCATTACCCTCTCAGCCAATTACGTCTGAGTGTACGTGGTGGCCCTGCAGGGTAATTACATCCATCAACCTCTGGAGAACGCTCCTCTAGCCGTCTAGTGCCGAACGCCTACGGTTTGAGTGGAGTCAATGGCAGACCTGTGTGTGCTTCAGAAGTCAAACCGCCGTCGCTACTCTTCATTCACAATACCACAGTAGACGCACCACAGTAGACATCCCCAAAGGGCTCAGAAAACAGCGCGTGCTTTGAGCAAACGGGAAAATCGGCCTGCCAGCAAAGTCGTCACACAAATTGCAAGGAGCAAAAAAAAAAAACAGGAGCAGATTTTCCACACCGGTTAAAATCATGAAATGACATGAAACCTGACTGTTCGACTGCAGGCCCCCCCCCCCCCCCCCATGTATGAGGGGGGGGGGGGGGGGGGCACAGCACACCCACAGCACACCCACGGAGAGCGGTACGGTGGCCGGGTGATTCAAATGCACTGGAGGGAAACATGAGGCAGAATGACACGGTCCCCCCACTCGCCTTGTGCTAAAATTCTAATCACCCACTTGATTTCACAGTGCAGTAGTTCCGCCCCTACTGGGACCACCTGTGTCTGCATAGGGATGCGTGACAGTGTGTCCGTGTGCGGGCGTGTGTGCGTGTGTGCGTGTCAGTGTGTCCATGGGAGTGTGTGCGCGTGTGTGCGCGTGACAACACCATGCATCCCTGCCATTACTTCTCCGTGGGGGCGCTGCAGCCATCGCTGCAATAAACACTCCTGTGCGTGAATCCAGAGAGGATTAGAGTGCACGCAATCTAGGAGACATTCAAAAACACTCTCTCTCTCTAATCTTCCCATCTCCAATCCCCCCACCTGCAGCTATACACATAGTTACCTGTAAGCATCTCATTCTGTTGCTCAGTATTTGATTTCTACCCAGCGCTACTCAAGAGAGCTCGGGGCATCATTTGCAATCTCCTGCGTTTGTAACTCCCAACGAGAAGGGTAGTAATTGCATTTCTTTTTTGCACCCCCCCCTGGTCTGTATGGGATATTGTGATCGATAGTTATTGGACACGTTTAGCCACTTGAGGCTGTGGAGTTCCATCTGGCTGGCCGCCCCATGATACAGACGGGGGAAGTGTTGCTCTGGCTATAGCCAACAAGACTGATGGCCCAGGGATGTATGGCCTTGTATGATCAAGCGTTGTGTTGTGTACTATGATATGGCCAGTAATTATGGATCCTTTTTTCCCATTTTGTATAACATATGGATTTCCGTACTTTTTAAGTCTTGGCGTAGCTGATTAAGTGGCCACATGCACTAGAAGGAATACCCCGCAATCCAATTTGGGGCCCCTTGCTGTTTGCAAGGTAGAAGCAGTTAAAACAAAGTGCTTTGAATCATCATTATGATGTCCAGACATCATTTTACCATGATTCAGGCATTTGAGGGCCTGGGGCATCTTGAAAATAAACAAAAATTGCCCTCAAAATTCCCTCGAAAAAAATTGCAAAGCAGCTACGGGTTATTTTTTTAAAATTGAATATCTGTCATGCAACAGGAAAAAGTAGGTTTTACCTACATTTGATAAGATTGCCCTGGGAAGGATCCAAATTCAGGATTCAAACCTTCAACACGGCTAACCCTGGGGTGATGTAATACCAATAGAACAGAGTCTCACAGAGTGCCCATTAAAAGGGTTGTCACTGAAGTCCGGCGCAACTATTAATCAGGCTGCAACTGAAATGTATTACGGCACCACTTATTATGGTTGAGTGAAAGTGCAGGCCACGCTCTCCGGGAGCTGTTTAGACCAGCATTAGTGGCCCATCGCTGCCCCAGAAGGTCTGCTTACAATGCATGGATGGAGCCCAGGGTATCGGCCCTCTGTCTCTCTCAACCAAGCCGTGGAGACCACCATCAATAAACCAAACGGCCTGGAATGAACCCCATCTCTTATCAATAAGGATGTTGAGCACCTGTCGAATGTGTTAGTGTGTGTGTGTGTGTGTGTGTGTGTGTGTGTGTGTGTGTGTGTGTGTGTGTGTGTGTGTGTGTGTGTTTATATGCACGTGCTTATTCATATCTTGTATCTCTTTAATCTGCATCCAACAGCACTAAAACAAGGTAACCTCTATTCAGGTGTTGACAGCACACACATAATTAATTCACAATCAATTAAATTCACTAATCAATCTGAAAAACCACAGCACAGCCAATTCGGTAGCTGGGAAGATGACGTGATGTAGATGAGTTGTGTACATTCAACTAGTGGTGACGGTGAATGAGTGGACAGCCTACCTAGATCGTTGTCCAGCTCCTCTGTGTGCACCCCTTCTGCTTGGCAAGAGAGACAGGGCAGCAGCATGGTAGGAGAGATGAAGAGAGAGAGAGAACCTTATTATGGGGTATTCATTAGTACGATGTAGTAACTATTTACAACCACCAGGTGGCAATAGCTCCTCAAAACTGAAAGGTCGTTTGAAACAATTCTGTATTGTAATTACCTTTAGATGGGGAAATTCTGTTATCTTCTCATTAAACTCATGCAGAAAATATTCAAACGTTACTTTTAAAAGGGTTCAAGGTGCACCTCACTAACAATAAATGTATAATTGTCCATGAAAAGACATGTTTGCTTGCACAGACATCGACGCACACTACCACTGCTGCGCATTGCATTGTGTGTGCACAGTGCAATAAGAGTGTTACGGCATCAGAAGGAAGATTTGTATTTACAAATAGGGGGTTCTACGTGTATCAACTAATAAAGTAATTTGCTCAATTCCTTAGGGGTGAGGGGCATGTTCTTGCTCAGATCCAGAGCAGAACAGCCGTAAACTCATTCCATTTAGACTGCAAGGGCACACTACACAAGGCTGACACCTACAGGCTACGGAGAAAATGTCAACACTAGGGTGGGTAACAATCATAAAACAATCATAAAATACATTAATGCCCTAGGGCAGGGGTTTTCAAACTTTGCGTGTGTGTGGACCACTTTTTATAATCAAGAATTTTCACGGACCACCTTATAATACACATAATAAAATATGTCTACACACAGTCCTACCTGAATTACCCGCACCTCTAAATAGGCATATATTAGCACTAAAAGTAACATAGAATCAGTACAACAGGCTTGTTAAAACAACGTTTACTGCACACAACGGCTGCCACATATTTAATGTATTTATTTAAAGTGCCCGAGGGCGTAATCAGGTTAATTCATACCAATGATAATGTAGTATTAAATATGTACAGCAGTGGCGATTTCTCTAAGACTGCAAGGGAAGCTCAGCTTCCCCTAAAATTTCAAAAATTTAATGGTCAAATATATACTGTTGTTAACATTTAATTGACTAAAAATGCGTTAGAACACGTCCATCTTGAAGACGAGTTCGTTCAGAATCAGCTGCTTATCGCAGGTCGACTGACTCGATGTCCTTCTCATACACTCCCATAGCATCACAGTGCAAATTGCCTGTTGAAGCTCAGCGTCCATCCACTTCAATGGGGCTGCATAGAACAGCTTTTTTTAGTGCGTCGAAAGTCAACGGTCATTGGATAATGCTGCGATTATGTCCCTCCCACGGACGCTCAGCGTCTCTGGGGGTGAATGGAGGAGTGGGCTGGCCTGGACGCTGGGCTTCTGCGTGATTCCGCGTTTGATTGACAGCGATTTTGAACTATAAAAAGTCGCCGGAGCTCTCTTCATTTTGCAAGCGACTGCAACCTATTTCTTGATATTTGCTTGGTGAAATTGCTAGACAATTTTCATAGTACATTTCATACACTTATTCACACAATTCCTTGCTTCAATTTAACATAATTCCCACATTTCCTTGTTCAAGCTTGTTCAATATCGTTTTGGTAGTTGGTAGCCATCACTTTGATTCAGGGAGCCTGAGGTCTGAACTTTAAGTCCTGTATTCAGATCAGGACTTGCAGGGTGACAGGGTGTTCCTTAAAGACATGAAGTTGGACAGTGCAATGCCTCAGCTTTACAAACTGTTCTCATTAGTGGCAACAATTGGAGCTACATCTGCAGGTGTAGAAAGGAGCTTCTCCTGTTTAAAGTGGCTCAAGTCCTACACCTAACACAATGGACCAAGGCCGTTTAAGCAGCCTAGCTCTGCTGGCCATTAAGAGGTCACTGGTCAAGTCACTGGAAAAGACAGCTAGTTGGTATGACAGAGCATTACCTTGAAAAGGAACAGAGAACACAATTTATATGATGTAGGCCGAAAATGAGCTTTCCCTCTTTGAAAGACCAGCAGCCGCCACTGATGTACAGCAATCACAAACAAACTGAACTGAACTGGATAAAGTCAAATATCAAATCTTCTCAAAGTCCTCAACAAACAGGCTGGGAGTTTGTCCAAGTAACATATGCAAAACATTTCAAAAACGGGAGATCAAGAAACTTACTGGTAATTAAAATAATAATAGGCCTTATTTCTTCCATTTATAATTTAAAACAAATCGTTTCAGATATACACTGCCTATATATAAAGGCTATGCATGTGGTTAGCTTTTGTTTTTTAGTTTTTTTGCTTTTCCACGGACCACCTGCAGTACCGTCGTGGACCACCGGTGGTCCGCGGACCACAGTTTGAAAATCACTGCCCTAGGGCATTAATGTAGTACAGAGATTTTTTTCAGAACTGAGCTTTGATTTAACAAAGACAAAATTGTTTAGGTTCTTTGAACACTATTTGAATACACACAATATACACACACAGACGTACCATCATCTTCACATTCTTCTAGGGGTTTCTGAGGTTTGTCCAGGCACCGGGGATCTATCCAGGATGTGGTCTTGGTATTGTGGCTGAACATGGACACAAGGAACACTTGGAGGTTATCATATCATTTGCAAGGGGGAGAAAACTCCACCAATTAAAATATTCCCTCTATATAATAAAATAAATAAGATGATGTTGGGCATTGCGACGCATGAGTCTACATTAAGTCTAACAACCTGCTCTGTGGATGAACAGGATGATCCTATTCTGGGACATGATGCAACTCTATCAATAAAGCAGATCAACTAGCTCCTGTATAACCCACGCAAGAACTCATTGAACCGTTATTTGATCATACTGATGTTGAAATATATGCAACGCAGACTGGCAGCTCCAAGACTGTTTCACTGCCAAGCAGAACCCTTTGGTTAGACTGTGCAGTTCATTTGACACTGCAGACAACCGATGCTCATAACCTTGTCTACAATTTTCTGTTCCTGTGAGGTTTATATTGTTGATAATTGAGTGCTTATATTTAGTTATTCACCACAAAGCTTCAATTTGCAAATTATCATATTTGTAGAATCCTTAGTCAAATGTGTTTTTGTGTCTATCAATCCATCTCAAAGCTGTTGTGGTTTTCTTCATTCGACCCACGCTGTTGGCACTGGAGACCAACACACGCCAGACGCCAGACGATTCCAAGGACGCCGGCGCAGAGAATCCCCTCTTCCTCCCCCCTCCTCTCCCCCCCACAGACGACCTACTCTATGAAGTAGCCCTCGCCGTTCTCCGTGTACGCCATCTCCCAGTTCTCCGGCAGAGGTCCCAGCGGATCGTCCTCCGGGGGAGGGTGAGGGTGCGTTTGCTGTGTCCTGTCCGTGGTGGCCGACGGGGAAGGGGTGGTCCCGGCGTAGGACGGGGCACTCTGGCGGGAGTCAAAGGGGCGCACCGCTTGGTGAAAGTCGTCCGCTTCGCTGGAGTCTCCTGGAGGGAGGGGGAAAAGACAAGGTTGGGGGGGACACACGTTTTTGCTAGCGTTAATTGTCGTTTCTTGGAACTGCTTCAAGCATGTCATCGGGTGGACAGGGTCGGTGGACAGTTCTTTGAGATGACATCGCTACCATAGCCATTATCCAACAGGGGGATGATACACAGCTATCAGACTCAGATCTCAGAAGAGCAACAGAACACATCACTACTAAATAAAGAAATAAGGGGGATGTGTGGCAGAGTATAGACATTGCTGTATTAATTGCAGTTTCTCCTCCCCCCCCCCCCCCCCGCATGAAAACTTTAGCATCAACGCCCGGCCCAGATTTATTAAGAGTCGAGCGGTCTATATTCACACTTTTGGAGTAGAATATTACACCAGGGTGTGTGACTAGGACTTTATGAAGTTCTACACAGAACAGCCGAAATAAATGGTCCTGGTCCACCGGCGGCTGCTAAAATACACGAGTAGCCCAGAAAAAGAAAGTGCTGATGACGGCAAAGAAAGGTGGTGTGCAAAATCGACACAAAATAACATGCTTGGTGCGAAATGGGACCGAAGCTGTACATTCCTTCATTTATACATTCATTACGTCCTCCATGTAACCATTTATCCATCCATCCACTTAGTATCACTAGCAATAAGACCCTTATTTGGCTGAATGTCTGGTGTGACATTGACAGAAATGTCCCTGCTTCACTAACCTTGATCACAAATCACAAACACAACCAAATGCAAATACAAATCAACAAAACACGTCTAGCAGGCTTGAATTGTGTTGAAGTGTTGAATCTCCAGGACGTTGGCAGGTGATTAGCATTCTAAAAAGCCCCCCTGAAGTCCATTGATGACCGTTTCCACAGAAATAAGTTCTGTCTGACAGAGATAACAGCAGATCCCTTTCTGCAGTACTACTATCACAGTTTAAGATCGTAGAAACATTCACTAAACTGTATTATGGAACGCTACTGAAGTCCTGTGCAGGGCACCAGGTAGCCGGCAAAGATATGTCAATTTGAAATGACTTGCACATTTCCTATAACATCATATCGTGGCTGTCAAGGTTACACCTTTGCTCTGCAATAGGCCTGCCTCAAACTAGTCATAGGGATTTATTTTAAGAATATTGACAGTGGGCTGAAATTAGTTTTGTCGATGCCACAGGTACAGAATGTATAATTGAATACAGGTCTGATTCACAGCTTAAACCAGACCATCATTGAAAGCCCTTAAAAAAATGTTTTAATAAGTGTTTGATTAGAAATCCAAGGGCACCAAGTGTAAAGGGTGGACTTGGGTTTTGAGCCAGTCGTTACTTTACAGTTTAGGATTCATAGTGCGTATTGCACATCTTCCAAAAACATTATTTTACTCACTGCTTATTCTTTTCTCCCTGAACCATCCCAACATCTTCCTCCTGCAGAGCAGATGCTTATTCAAGAGAGACAGTTCGCACGTGGCCCCCCCCACCCCCACCCTCACCCCCACCCCCCGCCTTTAAGCACTAAAGTACTGCACTTCCTGTTACCTCATTCACACGCTGAGTGACACCTGGCTGACACCTTGGCACGCTCCAACACAAACACTCCCATGTGAAGAGTACACAACTGTTGGTCACACCTTGAAACACAAATGAAGACCGAGGCTTGTTTGACTCTCTTATTGATGTCGGACGTACGGGTCCCAAAAAATGACTAACATTACAGAAGGATGTTTTGATACAGCAAACGGATTTAAAAGCCACATTTGTGTGATTGTACAAATCCAACACATATTATTTATACACCATAAACAAGCCCTGCGTAGCCTAATAAAAAGGGTGTAGTCACCCTCACTAGCCACATATACAAGCCACATGGCTCACTCCGTTCCTATAAAAATCACAGAAATTCTCCCGACTCCAACGAGCAATAAATACAGTTTGCGCAACGCCCACAAGAGTATTTACACGACGGCGGGGAATATTTCAAACATGGGGGCTGCCGTGTCATCCGGCGCCGACCCGCTTCCAGCCAGATGGCACTATTTTTCTCCCTCCCAGACACCCAGACACTGGCGGATGTGGACAAAAGCGGAGACCACTTACTCACCACACAAAGAACCACTTGTATCCTGCAGCCCGTCACCACGGCATGCTCCTGTGTGCGCTCACTCGCTCGCTCTCCCCTCCCAGACCCGATCCCTTGTGTTATTTTGTATTCCTCCTTCCTACCTTCTTGCAACAGCCTTTCAAAAACGCATTCCTCCCCCTGCTCTGCTTCTGTTCCCTTCCACAATCCTTTTCTGCAACCCACTTCCATCTTAAACCACCCAACACCCCCACCCCCCCCCCCCCCCCCCCCCCCCCCGCATGCCCAAAACACACACACACACACTCACACTCTTCCCTAGCCACTCCCTCATTCCGTTCTTCTTCAATTCCAACTCCTTCTGCTCTTTCCAGCTTGTCCTTCTGCACACGCGGTCCACCGGAGCAACCCCGCCCCCTCCCCATCACCTGGACCACCCGGCTCATTACGTCATTTTTTGTGTTTATATGGAAAAACTAAAGGAAGTGCCCTACCACAAACACACACACACGCACACACACACACACACACACACCCCACCCACCCCGATGCGCTCCACAAAGCAAAACCAAACACAGAACAACCACCGTACTACAACACTTCAGCTCTGGACAATCATCCTTTACGACTCTCGCCTCGAAATAAAAGCCCTGCTCTCGTTCGCTCTACCGGCCGCTTTGCAACCAGTGCATTTACACCCCCCCCCCCCCCCCCCCCCCCCTCCCCTCTAGTCACAAATTCCACCGACCCCCCCCCCCCCCCCCAGCCACGCCTCCCCTCCCCTTCCCTTCGTCGACTCACGCCTCTCCCCCCTTAGCTCCTCCCAGCGGAGGCATACCCCCTCCCCTCCCCTTCGTCGACTCCCGCCTCTCCCCCCTTAGCTCCTCCCAGCGGAGGCGTACCCCCTCCCCTCCCCTCCGTCGACTCCCGCCTCTCCCCCCTTAGCTCCTCCCAGTGGAGGGGGGGGCGTACCGGTAAAGCTGCTGTTCATCTCCGGGAGCTCCTCGTCGTCCTCCTGTGGGTGCTGGTGCTGCTGCCCTCCCGGCCCTATCCCAGCATGGTGCATCTCATCGTAGGTGTCATAGGCGCGTCGCGGTGTGGAGTGCTGTGAGCCGGGCAGGCTGCCGCTGAGCCCGTCAGCCAGAGGGGCATCACCGCCGCTACCAATCACTATCCCAGCGGGGGGCTGCGCTGGCGGCTTGGGCGTCCCATAATAGTTACCTAGGCAACGGGGGGGGGAAATTAAGATGGGGTGGAGGTGGGGGGTGCAGCAGAAAAGGAGGGCATATTAGGAGGGCATGGCAGGACAACAACAGGGTGAACGCATTGGCAGAGTCTGGGTCAGGGCGTGTGCGTGTGTGTGTGTGTGTAGGAGTGGCATGACTAAACCAATCTTTGTCTTGTTAAATGAGAAGGGTGTCGGCGGTGAGATTTGAATTCCAGCCGTGACCCTGGTCGTGACTGGCTGCTCATTACACACTGTTCTTGTCCACTGTGTTTGCTGTAGCTTTGTCATCACTAGAATCCCCCAGACATAGCTTGTCGGTTTAGCACGTATTTGAGCAAAACAAACCTCTCCGCTGGGTGGGTGAAGCAGGCAGAACAATGTGCTATTTGGTAAAAGGAACAGGAAAGAAAGACGCCGTGTATTTTTGTTGTTATGGTGAGGAAAAAAATATGTCACGGTCCACAGTAGTAACAGTAGTAATAATAGTGCAAACAATTTTTCCAGAATTGTAATTAGAATAAACAAGAGACAAAGGATTAGCGTTTCAAATTAGGAGGGGTTTTCTTTTTGGATTGTTAACAGGTTGCTAGCCCACAATCAATTAGCATTTACTACGGCGTCTGAAAACATTAGCAGGGCTGGGAAGACGGTGGTTTGGGTGCATCCATGGGCGGGTGTTTAGTTTAAACAAATGTAAACAATAAAACATATCCGACACGCATCACAACGCTTAAGACCCCATACCAAAAGTGCTTGTGATTTTCAAGCATGTGGAAAAACTCATCCGTGGCTCAAATGATGTCATAACATTCACTATAAGAGCATGTGCAGCATCCGTTTTGATCCTATTTTTTTTTTTTTTAATTACGCAACCAAATGTATCAGAGATCACCTTTGAGGGATGGGAGGTGCCCAGCATGAGAAGGGTGTCGCCATGTAGGGCACCCTGCTTCCTCACTTCAGAGCCCCCCCAACCCCCATGAGCACAGACCGAGTTCTCCCACTGAGCTACACTGCTGTCATCCGCTAGTTCGACATGATGCCCTCCATGGCTCCCAGTCCTCGTGTACATCTGTTTAAATAGGCCCAATGGTTGTCCGAACATCGCCTAGTTTTCTGTTTTAAGATAAGTTCAAATAATGTTTATCCCAAATGGTCCTTTGTTCTTCAGGTTTGGGAAATGTGAAAATGGGTTATCACTATTGCAAGTATAATGTTGATGGCCTTCAGTTAAAGTACAGACAGTCTATTTCATAGCAGAAACATATTTAAGTACTGTACAACATTCCACTACATTGAAACTCACTGTCAGGCATGCCCTGACTAACCAGAATTTTCTTTCTACTGACATTAAGGAGGAATGCATTAGATACCTTCATGTTAACGTATTTTAGAATATGTAATTTTTGAAAAGGGCGGCAGACAGAAGTCAGGGGGGTTCATATGTGTCTTATTGAGTCACTGCACCTCGCTCACATTTCATTAGAAGGTCAAAGAATTCAATTGCTACATGACCACCTGGTACCGTTGTCATTGTATTCGGACGCATAGTGTTTGGGAAAGATATGCAAACTAGCCACCCTTTAGCCCAGAGCAGCAGGTGCAATCGGCAAAAACAAACTCAAACGTTTACTTGAAACAAGGAACAAAGCTTGAGGTTGAGAAGCTAGACTTGGAGACCTACCTTCATACGATCCAATCTCTAAGAGGGTCCCACTCTTCTCCAATTCCAAAAAGTCCTTGACGGACAGGAAGTTGTAGTGAACACCAGGGACCTCTTCGTCACGCGGGGGACGGGTTGTACCTGGACCACAGAGGAGAAGAGGAGGATGAGGACAAGCACAAGATACAGTGGATGAATCTGCCATGATAATGGTTTAGGTTAAGGAAAACAGCATGTATGAGGCTGAGAAAGCTTTGTGTAATTGGCAATAACGCCATAGCTTTCACTAAGAAATCCAACTTACGTAGATTGTGAATCCCAATTAGTACGTTCAATTGCAGATTGGTTTGCTTTTTGCCGCCCTGGGTTTGAGATTCATAATGTGAGGTGTCGCTAGCAATTAGCTACTGACACCTAGTGTGTGTGTGTGTGTGTGTGTGTGTGTGTGTGTGTGTGTGTGTGTGTGTGTGTGTGTGTGTGTGTGTGTGTGAAACGTAAGAGGCGTCAAAAATGGCATGTGGTGGTAAGTATAACAGCTTCACGTCAAGAGAACACATACATGGCTCTTTAACTCGACCAAAATCCACTGCACAGAACGATTACAATCAATAAGAAACTCAGTGGCCACGTAAAGTATCCATGTGAGGTTGCCTCATTTTTGGGATGTCACTGGTGGAATGGGGAGACGGGGGCGGGAGATGGGGGGGGGGGGGGACAGCCCTTTGCCACTCCACCATTTCCTCTTCTTTCCCTTCCCTCCACCACCTATTTTCCTCCCTTTTCATCCATCTCTCGATCATCTAATCACGTCGTCTCCAGTGGCTGGGTGAGCAATAAGATGGTAAAAATAGATGTGTGGAGCTGGGGGAAACGGCGCCCACTGCCGCCACCTTCAATGGCACCCGTGATAAATCACCCATCCGAGGGGTGGGGTTGGGGGTCCGTTTGGCAGGGAGGAGTGGGTGACTAAAGCAGGCAGCACACACAGACACAGACACACACACACACACACAGACACACACACAGACACACACACACACACACTCAGGAAAGCGAATGCACGGTGACTATATGCACACTCGCTCCTTGCATCGTGGAGACAAAGACACAGACAACACACACACAGCGGGTCGTCTTGGCCG
Source organism: Micromesistius poutassou (assembly GCF_964030765.1). Taxonomy (NCBI): domain Eukaryota; kingdom Metazoa; phylum Chordata; class Actinopteri; order Gadiformes; family Gadidae; genus Micromesistius; species Micromesistius poutassou. The sequence continues at coordinate 13,249,217 of NC_140272.1, forward strand.
GCGCCAAACACTGGGGCCGTGGCGCCCCTCGGCCGTGCCTTGTACAGGCTACGTGTTCCTGCGTCTGCTCCGCGGCGAAGGGTCACAGGGAGAAGGACGGACTCATTTTTAGCCTCTTCCACTCTCCCCATGTTTTTCTTTTTGCATGCATTGCCAACATTGAGCGTCTAGTGCTCTACTGTGTCCACTCTGTGCTCTTCAAAACTCTGCTGGTGGATTCCATTCAAAAGTGAAGGCTCCGGAATGCCTCCCCGACAGGAGTGTGTTGTGTGTGTGTGTGTGTGTGTAGCGTTGGTTAGCAAGGAGTCCATGGCCATGTCCGAGTGGCTTATTGCTGGTCGGCTTTTCCAAACAAACCCATTGATTTAACTCCACTTGGACATTGCCGCCCTTAACAAAGCAAATAGGAAGTGCAACTGTGATCAGTGTTTCAAAGGGGGGGGAGGGGGGGGGGAGGGGGGGTCAGTCGAATAGCAGAAGCTTGGCGACGGCCCAGAGGCTAAGGCACTCATTGCTATCAGCCTAATTAATTCACCATCAACCCTTGTCCACAAAGGCTCTATTGACTGAGCCATGCATCGGAGTGAGTGGGAGAAAGGGATTGAGAGAGCGCACAAGTTACACTCTCAAATCGCCCCGATTGGGCAGGATGACAGCCACATGCACTTTGCTCCAGGATACTGACCAAACCGAAATGGAGTGAAATGGAGAAACAAAAGGTGAGGAGAAGAGTTGAGAGTGAATGCTTAATCCAGGTACTAGCGCACAGCGGGGGCCTTGGGAGAGTTGCTGTGGAGGTGGTTGTCTAGCTGAGGCCGGGGTTGGGTCTATAAGCGTTTCATATCATCCTCGGTGGAGAAACGGTGGGCGGGTAATGTGGTGAAAAGAAATCCATGATTTGCTTTGCAGAAAAAAGATCAAGAAGTCAAAGCATGGGACATCGGATGACACACTCGTACCAACACTTCACATTTCACACACACACCCACCCCCACACCCACCCCTCCCTTGCTCCATTAAGTGTCATGGAGTTAATGTACTGTGGCCTTTAAATAAAAATAGACCATTTTTTTTTGGTCTGTTCACGCCATCAGCTGCTTGGCTGTTCTGTTGCCAAGGACGACCGCAGAAGGATAGGCTGGCAAGAGACGTTGAAAGAGCCACACCAAGACTGTCCTTTGATGACGCTAAAGCCCTTATTCACAATACACCAGGAATATCAGAAATGCGCTATGTGCCTGGAGCACAGCAAAGCACAGTAGTGATGGAAGGAAGCACAATTGCTTGAGCATGACTCAAAGGTCTGGGCCCAATGCGTGCAAGACAGCATGAGTGGTGCATCACACATGAAACAGAGCAAAGAAAAAGAAAAACGAATAAGGGTTGAAGGGAGCAGCAATAGGACACGATGAGAAAAGTTTGGTGCACTGAATATTTGATCAAATCAAGAGGGCGGCGTGATCAAAAAGGTGGAGCTCAGGAGTGCTCATACTATCGAGGGCTTTCTCACAGAGGCCATGGAGAACTTTGAGATATCGTTTTTGGATCACTGGGGTGAAGGGATCCAAAATACACAAATACAACATAATAACTGACCTTTAATAATATAATTATTTGTCATGGGGAGTGTTTCATAGCATGAAAAATAAGAAAAACATCTATTTTTTGGCTTCTAAATGAGATGCAGAGGAGATGGCCACTAGGCAGAAAGGGTCCAGATAGGTGGAACCACTCAATTCGAACAGTCCATACTTAGGGAGTATGTACTGAGAATGTTGGAAACTGTATAAGTGTTTACAACTGTTCTGTGGTTGTGGATTTGTTGGTGTGTTGGTGTGTGTATGGGGATGTTATTCCATCTGCTGGATGAACAAAATATAGTCTTACCCTTAATGTCCTATGGCGGTCATTTTAGACCCGGAATACCACAGGTGTGACAATATTGATTAAACCACAAAAAAGTAAATGAATGGCCATCAGCAATTTTATGTGTTGAAATGAGGAAAACATAAGGTCTTGAGGTAATTGGATGAAATATTTATTTATGAGAGAAGAAGAAAAGAAAACTGTTGTAAACCCCTACCTGAACACTGGATGAGGGTAAGCAATGCATGTATTTTTTCAATGGCCACTAAATGATGTGGTGTATTCATTTGGTTGCAATCTGCAACCTCACCGCTAGATGCCACTAAATCGTCTTCAACGTGACTAAAGTTTGTTTAGGTTGGTCAGTTGAAGCATGACAACATTTAAAGGGCTCAGATTTCACCAGCAGAAGCATTTTCAAAATCTAACCTAATCAGTGGGTGTTCAAGTGGGTGTTTCCCAAACCCAGATGTCTAGATCAGGCTACAGTTGGTACAGTCCAGTGGATGGGCTGGTAGGCTGAACCATCCAGAAAACATCTGGCTACACACTCACACTTTGCATAATGGGTAGAATGTCAAGTGGCTTGCACTGGCTGATCAACGTCACACCTGGTGGTGAAATGGGAGCCCTGTAAGTGTACATGACCCTGGGTGAACCGCCCACTGCCTTGCTTCCCCTTGGTCACATCGTTTGTCTCTGTCACTCCAGCGCAGCAGAATGCTGAGCTACGATTATCCTCCAAGTAATCCAACTGAGACTTGACTCTGACGGAAACCCAAGACCGTTATCGTGTAAAGGGCTGTGCCCAACCACAGACAAGTGTATTACCACACACAAACACCATTAAATGAGGAAATGGCCCTTATAACAACCAACAGCTGGCCCTGCACAAAAATTCAGGGTTGCACATGGCGCTACACACACACACACACACACACACACACACACACACACACACACACACACACACACACACACACACACACACACACACACACACACACACACACACACACACACACACACACAGGTGTGAAGGCATACAGCCACCAAATGGCTGTTTTGCAACAGCCAGACAAGATAAATAAACACTATAAATTACCATTTAGTGAGTCACACCTCCTCCTGAAAAACACACACACATACACCAAAAAAGCACATCATGGTGTCATACTACAGTTAAGAATCTCTCGCAGCAACCCCGATCTAGTTTAACATAAACATTCACCATGACCATCTGATCAAAACACGACACCCTCCAGCACCCACCAATCACGGCCTGCCTCCAACAGTCTAACAAGTCTTTCGGGTTACTAAGTTACGCCGCCAGGGTTCTTCCAACCACGATCAATTCATCCTTGGAACACCTGCTGATTTTCCCCACGACCTCTGCCCTCCGTTCACCCCGTCACCTCGTGCGAGATCTATAACAAATGTCTCGCCCTTGTCAACTTTCAATCACACCGATCTGAATAAATGGTGATGCCACATCCCAAGCCACCCCTAAATGGTCTGGCTGCAGATGTGAACCAAGCCCCACACACACACACACACACACACACACACACACACACACACACACACACACACACACACACACACACACACACACACACACACACACACACACACACACACACACACACACACACACAGGAGATGCAAGACATGGGTGCCCGATCCTTCAGCTGCTCAGCACCCAGGCTCTGGAACTCCACACATAAGACAGTCAGACACCATCACAACCTTCAAGTCACAACTCAAAATTCACCTGTTCAAACTGGCTTACACTCTATAACTGGACACTATGCACTTCACTTGTTTTTAATCACATTGTCTTGTTTTTATTAGGGATGTCCCGATCTCATTTATTAGCTCCCGATCCGATTCCGATATTTTCATATTGCTCCCGATCCGATCCCGATATTTCCCGATACTGGTTTTCCGATACCGATTTCTGATATCATTTATATATAATTTAATTTTTTTTGTGTGTTGGCAAATAGCATTTAATTTCCTGTACATTAAGAAATAGACATGCATCCAAGCTTTGCTCAATAGCTTTTATTCTCTCACTTGTAAATAAGAGGTTTTTTTTAAAAAGGGTACGTGTTGGGAACGTTACTTTTAAAAAGTAATTAGTAATAGTTACTCAATACTTGTTCCAAAACGGAGTTAGTAACTGAATTACTCGATAATAAAAGTAACTAGTTACCAGGGAAAGTAATTATTTGCGTTATTGTAAAAAAAAAAAAAAGTAGCTTTATAGATGCGCGTGTCGTTGTGAGATGCTTCATTAGATCGTCGACAAAGTCTTCGCTCCTGGACATAATGTACACTTTACATGCACGTTCTTGCCTTTGACCTCAATGAAGTAGTGCTTATATCTCCACCTTGAAAATACCGACTTTTCATCGGATTGCTCCGGACTCGTCATCTCTGCTGCTTCTTCGAATCTGTTTGGTGTGTGTGGTGTGCGTGGTCTGGCTTGTGTGTAAAAACACTGGCTCCGATTGGCTACCATGAAACATGACTCTGCCTTAGCCAATCATAATCGCTTATCTCGTTGTTAACCCACCCGGTCACTAGCAGTGTGTGTGTGGACATTTTATACTTTGTAAGGTGACCTTGGGTGACATGAAAGGCACCTCTAAATTAAATGTATTATTATTATTATAACACTGACTGAATAAAGGAGTGGCTGCTGAAGAGGGCATGACCAGCATGGCCCACACTGAACCACTAGGGCCACTAGAACCACTATGGCCTTTGTCTCCCAACAGAGGTGTTGGTTAAGGGGATCATCTTGTGAGATCTACACCTCGTTCATTCTCAAGCTCATCTTATTTGCTCTGGCAGACAGATTCAAGTAGCTCTTCTATATTTAATTGATGGCACACTATTTTGGGGAGCCTCTGCTCTTGCAGAAGCACAATACATGCAGTGAGCGCAAGGACGCTTCTGAAATTTGGGAGACTAGTGAGTGTTATGAAATGGAATAGAAGGCTGATTACATTATGCAACTTTGAGACATCTATCAAATAATGAACAGCTGATAAGCAGTTATCAATCTGGCCATTACATTACTACAGAGTCCAACACATTGGACAAGATATATCTTTGCTTTGCTTGTTTTGTCACTGTTCCGAAATACACTGAACCAAAAAAAAGGAAATTGGGACTAGAGGTGCATGCCAAACACTCAAAACAGGCCAATTTTTTAGAGTGTGTGTCTGTGTGAGTGAGTGAGTGAGTGAGTGAGTGAGTGAGTGAGTGAGTGAGTGTGTGTGACCTACATTTAACTCCGTCCACAATGCTACTACGTGTCTTTAATGAGTGGTTGGTGATGTCTTCCTGGCCAGGATTAAGATCTTGGTGCTCCTCGTTAAACCATGTGTTGGGTCGGGCATCCTGGTTGCCAGGTCGACCTAGCGTAGCCTTCGCGTCTACAACATACTCAGACTCTGTTATATCTCGGCTGAAACGAACCTTCTTCACTCCCTCTTTTTTGAAAGAAATAGATTCTCCACCTGGTTGGACATCCTGATGACAGAAATTAACGTTTTCATTGTCCTCAGTATTCAAAACCACATCTGAGTCGGGGCCATCTTTGAGTGTTGGCTTGGCCACCTCGTCCACAAAACTCTCAGACTCAACTGTGTGTTTATCTGAGCTATCCTGCTGCTCGTCATTCACTCGGTCACCCGACTTAGTGAAGGGCTGGGCGTCTTCCAGATCTTTACCAGGTTTCTTCTTTCTTTTACGACATCCAAAGCATCCACAAAGGCCAAACTGAAGAGCACTGAACATGTCTGTTGGTTTTTTCTGACTATTGCAGATGAATCCAGATGCCCCTCAGTGAAACTAATCCATGGTGGTGAGCAGAAGCCAGGTTTAAGCAACACAATAATTATTCCAATATAGAGCACAGCCCTCTTAGGCCAATACACCATCCAGGGATCAACCCATAATAAATATGTGTCTTAAATGGGCTATCAAGACACCCGTTTTCTCCCTGATGGATTTGCTGCTCCAAAAACACAGAAAAAGAAACACCTGTTGTCGTTTAGAAAGGAAGCGGGGACAAGCGACGTGTGCCGAGTTAAGGCGGTTACTAACTGCCTTCCAATGTTTGCTGGATAAACTAAATACACTCTTTTTTTGGCCAGAGGGGTAATTATGTCTTCGGTAGTCACTGGGCCTGCGAGTTTACTTACTTTTAATATCCTAGAGACAGTAGGAAGAAGAGCACATTTTCTGCCCTGAAAATGTGTCGTTGTTGGTCTGAGTAAAGGCCCTGAGCTGACCAACTACAGTGGAATGGATGGCCGCACCAAGTATAGGCAACAGGGCAACAGAGATGGTCTAATTAACTAACCTGGAAGATTGAGGAGATCCAAGGATACGTTTCATTATGTCTTCGTGTTTCAAAGAGCAGTCACTTGACATAGCTTCAAGAGCACGGTGGAGCTCGGTGGACACCGAATACTTTCACTGATCAATAATATTCCATTCTATCATCACCACCGTCCACCCCACATTACAAATGGAAGTATCCAAAATGTTCAACATAAAACTGTATGATTTATGCCATGTTCATGTATTTAGGCAATGTAAGATGAATTACGACAGGATTATTGAACTGAGCATTAGACACTATACGATAATCTTCCCAACAGATCATAAGAATTAAGTCATTCGGACTGACATAACAACGTTGTATTATGTGTTGCCGAGCACGTTTACCCAGGAAAGGCCTGACCTGTTTCTGAGCTGATAATGTACTGTGTCATCTGACTGAACCAGACCATCAGGTTCTAACGACAACAGTCAGGGTGTGCCACGAAGTTCAACAACATGCCTGAATGGGGCTGAAAATAACAAAGTGATAAATTGCGTTATGTGGAACCTGGCCAGGTTGCAAGACTCCCACAAACTATTTTGTGTTTTAGAATGTCAAACCAATTATGAACTGAGCCAATTCCATTATCAATTTGCAACCATTTTCCATGATATGGGGATGTTGGGATAGGAAAGAATGCATACTGCGTACCGTGCCATGAACGCATAGTATTGAGTTCAGAATGACCTAAATGCAAATACAGAAGTGTCAGCAGACAACTTTGAGAATCAAACAACATTAGATTGTCAGCACACACTTGTGCTGACTGAATGTCTACTAAATGTAAGGCCCGACTTTTCTGACTTCTTGATGTTCTCAACGGAGAACCGATCAGTGCCATGAAAAGTAGGCCACCATAAATTTGTTTGGCAACGATTCAATATCATAATAGTTCTATGAATAGATTGAGCTATTTAAATTTAGCTTGTGTGCTAACACTGGGGTAATCGAGCACAGGAACAATCCAAGAGAGTGCATTCAAAGCCACTCTTGGATAAATTGATG
>NC_140272.1:13261492-13278163 GCF_964030765.1 Micromesistius poutassou
GTGTGCGTGTGTGAAGGCTTAAAATGGCCAATGTGCAGAGTTTCATTGTTATGTGCTGACCCCGGTAATGATGTGCATCAGCCTGGAAGAAGAAAGATAGGGGGGGGTAGGCTGAGAAGAGTCACTGAGCCAGGGCGCAGGGGTCAAAGTGCGTGGGTTTCAAGATGGCAGCCTGCTACAAAACAAAATTGTAACTTGTCAATTATGCTGCTGCATTTAGCTCTACGCATTGACAGAGATGATCTGTTTGTTGGATAAAGTTTCACGCCTTGATGGATGGGCATGACTGAATTGGAACAAGGCCAATTCCAGGACAATGTGGTTGTTCACCACCGGTTCTAAAGTTTGTAATATATTAGTCGGTATTGCGGTCTGCTGTGCAACTTGCAATAAGGGAGCTTCTGGGTGGCTGTGTTGTTATGATGGCCCTTAAAAGACCAGGGAGTTCTTATACCAGTATGCCAACCAAAGCCCTTTTTAGGATTTTAGTCAAACTAAATGTCTGATTTACCAACACAAATTGCCGGAACCTTAAATACTTTCTAACTATAGATGTATTCAATGGTCTTAAAATGGTTATTCTTTAAGGGCATTCCGATGCCTTCTACCTTCTGTGCATTCGTTAAATGCATAAAAACGGTGAGGTTTGAGGGCATATTGTTGGACCAAATAGTACAACATCTAGACATGATGTTCTGTCCCATCACCCGTCCCAACACCAAAAAGATATGGGACATCTGCATTGACTCCTCCCACTCACTGTACTTTAAAATGTTGGTATATTTCTCAAGCCTTAAAAATACTTTGTTGGCATTGAGTATCTTAACAAGGGTTGTGTGTATGTGTGTGTGCGTATTTAGCATATGTATGATACAATTACTTTTTTTTATATTTATTTTTGCATTTTTTCAGCTTTATTGTAGAGAGAGATAGAGAGGAAAGTGTGGAAGACAGAGGGGAAGACATGCAGTAAATGACCCAGGCCGGATTCGATCTTGGGTCTCTGCGATTAGGACTGTGCCTATATGGTATGCGCCTTAGCCCAGTGCACCGCCGGGGCGCCCCAATACAATCACTTTGAGGACAACTGTTGCCATTATAAAGTAATATATACTGTATATATTTCACAAGTTCATAATGACTCATTCAGGAGGAATTGATTGATAATAATTTGTAGAATAAAAACTAAAATCACCTGAAAGGTTGACAAAATCAAATTAAATATCTTCAGCACATCACTTTTAATCAAAAGGCAGATTTTAAATGAATCTGCGATAACATTATTCAGTGCTATATTCACTTTAACCATAATAGGTTCTCATCTTTGAAAAGATGTCTCTGGAAGACCAGATTTGAGATTCAACTATGCAAATATAGTATTCATCACATGATCAGAGCCATCTTTAGATGTAAATAATAGCTGTATAAATGTATATAAATACGGAAATATCCATGTAAATAAACTATCAGAGCTTAATTCAGCCAATAATGCCATGATACCTTTGTCATCTGTTGGCAAAAATAAAATGGACACATACATGAATTAGCTCATTTTTTTCTGCAATAGGGGTGCCATTGTGGAGGAATTTTGCCATCTCACCACACAACCTGGCTGTGTGAAAAGCGTACAATAAGCCTGCATTTTACATCATGAATCACAAACACCTCAGCTGGTAGCTCAGACGTATTCCGACATGCCGCAAATAGACCCCAACACCAAAACATGACGTGTTCATGCCAGTGTTTTGGTTTTAGCTAGCAGCATCGTTTAGCATTAGTGTGTGATTGAGTGTGAGTGTGTGCGTGTGCGCGCGTGTGTGTGTGTGTGTGTTCCATCTCGCACAATACTGCTGCCCATCCCCCTCTTTAGCCCCCAAACTCCCAAAGCCCCACCCCCGCAACACTGGCCGCTACCTCCCCCCCCTTTCACGGCGCCCTCTTAGCCTATATACTGGCTGTCCAATCGTCTCAACTGCCAGATCTCCGTTTTACACGTGTGCAGACACACACAAACACACACGCACACGCACACACACACGCACACACGCACACACACACACACATGCACTCGCAACCCACGGGCGGCATGCCTCCCCGCGAAGCTGGCAAACACAGAGTGGCGAGTGGCAAAAATACGATGAGCTACACCATACAACCACATCAGACAATGCCGCTACTTGCCTTGACGGAGGTGAGTTCAGGGCTATGTTCCTCCTCCCGAGTCTACACAACCATCCCTGTCGTCTCGCTAGCGTGGTCGGCTGATCGTAGGCAGCCGGCGCAAGAAAGCACAGGAGAGGAAGAAAGAGAGGAGAGTGAGAGAAAAAGGGGGGAGGGGGGGGGAGCAGTGGGAGTGTGAGGCAGAAGGAGAGAGAGTGAAAGTAGTGAAAGGATTGAGAAGTATTGGTTTGTGTGAACAAAGCATTGTGGTGTGGAATGAGAGCGAGACAGAGAGTGGTGGTGGGGGTGGGGGTGGGGGGTAGGGAATGGGGAATGCTGAGCGTGCAGATGGACTGACCACAAGGAAAGCCGACAGACGCCAGGAAAGGTGGTGGTGGTGGTGGTGGTGAGGTAGGGCGAGGGGGTGAACGGATGGAATCGTATGGGGACAATTACGAGTCAGCTCGGACGGCCGTCACTCTCCACACTGCTCGTAGACCACTCTGTGCATCCTATACGGCTGGGCACAACAAAAGCGTGGTACACTGGTCTGCTGGAATGCTTTGATTTCAACCCACAGCTGAAACTAATGGGAGACTGATTCAGCCCATGGACGGCTGAATAATACTTTATGGAAATGTTTTTGACAGGCAGACAATTACAAAAAAATAATAATTTCTCACAGACAGGGAAAGGAAGCTATTCCACAGCTGCATTATTTTCCAATCTGGTTACTATTATGTATTATGTACATGTTTGTGTTCGATTCTGGACGAAAAGAGTAATCTCCACATAACGCATTTGCTAGATGATATACTGGTAAAGATGTTTGATAAGTAACAATAAGTTGGAGGAAAAAAATCTGTGAAAAGTAAAAAGGTTGATGCTGTGTCAAATGCAAAGTGTTAAATGCATGTGCAATGCAGGGGTCATTTTAGACCCTATCTACTCTTTATAAGCTCAGCCATTTACTTCTCATTATATTTTTGTGTGTAAGTAAATCCCTTTTCAGATGTATTGTCCAAAAAGTTTCATGCCTCATCCAAACGGTTAGGGAGCTGATAGTTTGAATGAAAACTGTCTGAAAGGAATCAAAGAACCAATCAATTATCCTTTAACATAATACCTACAACCAGCGGATGCATAATGTATAACCCTATCAAATCATCAATGTCCTGTCCCCCAGTGCCCTAGCGAGAAGTCTGCATAATAAACCATTGCAGTTGTAACAAAGTCATGTAAATCTTATTTGGGGCAAAGCCCCCTAAAGTTAACATGCTAGACCACCTCCAGGTCCGCCCCCATGTCCGGACAGACAGGGTTAACGTATGGCTGGGAAGAGGGAGGTTAACCAACAGTGTTATCCTCCCGCTCACATCAAACACACACACACACACACACACACACACACACACACACACACACACACACACACACACACACACACACACACACACACACACACACACACACACACACACACACACTTTTCCATCTGTCTCTCCACCTGCTTGCTGTTCATTAGTCAAGGCTACACACACACACACACACACACAAACACAAAACATGGACACATACACATTGCTATTCATTGACCTCTACTAGTGACCACTACACAATCAGTGCTTAATTCATACACCCAGGGCCAGGTGAATATCTGATTGACTGCATTTGCATTACAATGTAGCCATTCAAAAATTAGGATCAACTTCACACATCACCCCAACAAAGAGATACAAACATTACTATTGCACAACAAAATGAGTGACACAAAATGAGTGACACATTTTCAAACAGGTTTCAGCAATTGTATAGCTTTACCATTTACACAACAACTCAATGTAGGAATACAATTAGTTGTTTATTGCAAACGGCAGTTTTTACGAGCAGGCCATAGACCTCAGAGTGATTAGGAGGGACCATTAGAATGGGACCCTGACCTAATCCAGTGTCTGGCTGACATACGGCCATGGACATGGGGCTGATGAATTCCTCTGAAGAGACCCAAGAATAAAGATCCTCATTTGCGTGTGAGGGTCGTGAACAAACAAATTGAAAAGCCCACCAAAGAGAGGCAAAGGAGCCGAGAGTGTTTGGTCTTCAGGTGGTGGAGAATGGCTGGTTTCAAATTTTGTCTTCATGCGTGGAGAAGCACAAAGCATTGACATTGAAATTGTGAAGGGACCTAAAGATGAATAAGGTGCTGAAAAGTCAAAACATTGGCATTCTAAAATATTCAGTACTGGTTCAATAAAATGAACAAGGCTGAAACAGTTTCCCAGGGCCTCAAACCTTCTGAAACTACATCCAGGACATCCATGAACACATCTGTATCAATCATGTACCAATTCCACATGTTGATACAAGGGGCTGTGGGGATCCATTACCAACTTAAACCTGACAAGAACACTTTAACGTTATCGCTCAAGTTACTTTCATAACACTGGAAAGGAAATTCCAGTGAAATTCCCAAGTCTCTGCTTGTGCCGCCATGCAGCGGAAAATGCTAAATCAAACCAAAAACCCATCTCCAGCTAGCTTTCAACATGGCAATACCCAGAAAAATAGAATGCCTGTGTGGGAGGAGGCGTTCGGAGGGTAGAATTCCTGGATTACAAGGTTTAGCGGCGGCAGAGATCACAAGCTGCTATAAAGGATGCCGGTCAACTACAAAAGAAGCGACGCATTTAATCACCAATGCTATTGATCCTACCAACCGGGGAGAGTACTGGTCTATTGATTTTTCAAGACACCAGGCCCTTCTCTTGTAAATCAGACGCCATTGGTAAAAGCAATGTATACGAATAGAGAACGTATCTAGAGGGCCGCGGTGCATCACTCACAAGGCACGGCGTGGCGGTAGAGGTTCTCTCGGATGGTCTGTTGCAGCTCGTGGTCGGCGGAGGACTTCTGGAAGCGCAGGCTCAGGTAGTGCTTCAGGTCCTTGTTCAGCTTGTTTCCTGTCAAGAGGAGACAAACAGGAAGCGGGTGTGAGCGAGGGCACGTTGCACAAAATACGCTTTCCAATCCCAGGCCGGAAAAAGACAACAAAACAAACAACGTTGCACACAATGGTGTCACGAACGGAGAGACGTGACACATGACTACCGAGCGTACGCAGGTCTCCCATCGCGCTGGTGGAAATGTGTATAAATTAATGAGGAGGTGATGCAAGGTAAAGATAGACAGCGAGTTGGTTTTGTGCATGGAAAGGGTTAATTGCAACGCTGCCATTGTCACTCTAATGGGTTAGCTGGCAACAAGCCACCCTTTCCCGTCGCACTAGAAAACACTACGTCTGGCACCGAGGTTCAGTGGCGACCCATGGCTAGGCCATCTGGACCTCAGACATGGAACCTCAGACACACAGTGGGTCACTGAAGATAAGCCAGGCAGTGATGTGACTGTGTTGTGGGTTATGGTTTGTATCTGTGTGGCTTGTAGCAATCCATGATTACAACTGATTTGGTGAATGTTACAGCGGAGCACGGGAGAAAAACGTTTTTTGGGAAAGAAAACAAGCACACCTTTGCACTGTACATTTCAAAATCGCTGTGCCGTTATCCCTCTGTGAATATAAATGTGTTATTGTAAACAGACCGTTATTAATATACCATACATCTATAGTCTCTGATTGGCAGGTTGGAACATTTGTGGTCGTCTTGGAAAAGCACCCAGTCATAAAAGGCCCAGGATTTTGTTTCCATGGAAACAATGAGTGTGTGCCTTTGTGCGCAAGTGTTGTTAAAGACGGTGGAAGCTCGGCGTGTGGATGGTTGTACAGGGAGGAAAGGGGAGGGGGGGGACACGATGCACATCAGTGCTCAATGAAGACTTGCTATCAAAATGAACCACCCCCCTCGTACAACTACAATGCCAACGTCCTGCCCCCAAAATCATAGCAAAACGTAATTTACACACAGTTGGCTCTGTACAGTAGTTCTCATTCCACAGTTGAGCCGTACTATAGAGTATATCAACCCTTCAGGCAAAGGGTTTTCTGCATGAACATACAAGAGTATGGAGGTTGTGTGTTTCCTTGTCTTTTCACTGGAGGGTGGTGGAGTTTGGACACAATGTACACGGTCCGCTAGAATGTGGACACATTGCCATTGAAGAGAGTCCATGCTGAACATACCCTTTCATTTTTTTTTACCAGAAACTTGAATCCATGCAATATGCAAAGGAATCACCGGTTTTGGCAGAAACATGGAGCGCTCCCACCCCAACACATCACTAGGTTGTAATCCCTGCAACAGGTTACAAGCCAACACTTGGACCGGGTCAGTCAATCCCTCTTTCTCTTGGTGAAATGTCATCCAACTCATCCATCTATCCTTCTCTCTATTTCTTCATAAACTACAAAAGTCAAATTCTACTATTATAACACAATAAATCAAACAAGGACGACCCCTGAAATACGTTTGCCTCATGGTTGAGTTTAAGAACAGTGAATAGGCTTATGTGGTTGATAAATACACTTAACAGCACAAGGACTCGTATCAAGTTGATCCAGTTTTGTAGATTCCTTTTCACATTTTGACCCTTCTGTCCCACTTTTATCTGGATCGAACAAGAAAAAAATCAAACGTACAAATAAGTGCTATTTTTTAAACTGAACTGTGGTATCAATGGATTGTGTATTATTACATTGGATGATGTCTTTAGGGTCACTCAGTTTCCAGGGTTCCCTTTTCTATTTTTGTTCAAGAGTTTAGCTATTTGCACTTCTTTTGGCCTAATCTCGAATTATCTGTTTCTCTGCTTTTTTAGTTATTTGAATAGGTTACATTTATAACACTGTAGTCATTTCCTGGGATGTATATTATTGAAATGTTATATCTATGGGGCATTGGATAGCCTACACATCGTTTTTTTTTTTTACAATATATAGTTCAACATCCTTCCTTACCTTAGTTGGGCTTAACCAAATAGCATAAATCCCGAAAAAGCTTTTTAATTGTACACGCTGAGGTTTGGCCTTTGTCTTTGGCCTAATCAAATTACTACTCAATACAAGAAGAGAGGACGGTGTCATACACGCAGGTGTTACACTGAACAGTGAAGATAAATGATAGGTTGGATTTTGTTTCTACTACTACGTACTACGATAAATACGCTGCAGGATATGGGTGGGGGGAAAGAGGATGGGATAACAATTGACCCGGTGACCACCAGCCCAAATCCATCCTTAACCCAATAATTAGAAACGACAATTACCCTAAACAAAGCCCACCTGCAGCAGATTTTTCAATAGCCAACTAGAACAACCTCGATGTAGGCAGAAGGGAGGTAGGGGGAAGGTAGGGCGAAGGTGAAGTGGAGGGAGACGGAGGAGGGGAGCAAGGAGAGAGACGGGATAAGTGGGAAAGACACGGGCGCAGCAGATATGGAGGGAGAAAGACAAGAGAAACTGAAAAGGGCGAAAAGAGAAAAAAGAAGTGAAAAGAAACGTGGCACATCGCGACAAAGGAAACGTCAAAAACTTCAGAGACATTAAATGCACACCCAAAACTTTCAAGGCATTTTCCTAAACACTGACTGCTGGCCTGCCTGCCTGCCACCCCACCCACCCACCCACCCTTCCCTTCCCGCCCTCGAGTCATCTCTGATCAGCCAGCCGAGGCTCTGCGCTGACACGCGGAGCCGGGCATGGCACCGGGCAGCCCTCGGTTGGCAGTTGACATCTGTATCCACGAGGCAGAAAAAAAAAAAAGATCCCAAACACTGCTGAAACTCAACCCCAACATCCGGCGCGCTCTCTCTCTCTCTCTCTGCCCAGCAGTAACACAAGATCACTCGCATTCCTGCTGAGAGAAAAAGGGCTGCAGCAAGACATAAAGAGGAGGGAAACAAGTCCTACACACACCATCATCATTACATATCCTAGGCTTGAGCCGGGCAGCCCGGGCCTCTAGTCAGACCGCTGCTGAACTGTGTTGTTCACGTCAAGTTATTCCGCCCATTGTGCTTGCGGACCGGAGCTGTGGTTTCTGGGATTCCCGAGGACAGTCCAAGCCCTAATCTCCGAGCTCCTCATTAGTTACATGTGTCTCTGCGGAGGGAGACGAGCACCCCTCCAGAGCATACACCACTCGTAATGGTGGAACTGGGAAAAAAAACACAAGAGTTCTCACCAACTAGGAAGCGCCAGTCTAACTGACATAGCAGAACGGCAGTCATATGCCATGCTGCCAGGCGGTTTTAGGCCCAGCCAGACTACGATTTGGCAGCGACAACGCTTGGCCTGGACTCCAGTGTTGTATCACAGTTGAATACACAAACAGTCTGGCACCCAAGCTAACAAATAAGCATTTTTTTTTCCCTTCTCTCTTTTTCAATTGTCTGCTCATCATCAAGGGATGCCAGATAAAGGTCTCCCTGATGAAGAGGAAAAATGTCTTTCTTTCAAGAGGGTCGTTTATTGTTCAGTTTACTTCCAACCAAGTAGTGTAGGGAGTGGGGTGGGGGGGGGGGGGGGGCGACAGTACAGGAATCTTAAAACATAAACAGCATTGTGCTCCTCGGTTCCTTACCCCCATGTTCAGTTAACATGAGAGCCAGGATCTATGTCCCGGGTCTCCGCTTTCATCTTGAGGTCTGGTCCTCATTGAGACACTCATCCCCTGCTCTAGGTAATCAGATCATCTGGGGGCTGGTCGCCTCTGGATCACCTCGATCGACGGTCCGCACCTACGGCCCACCGGCCAGCTTCCTACAGGGGCTGATCCATAAGCAGCTCTTCGCCGCACGCCCTTGTGTCAAGAGTTCAATGTTCAGAGATAAGCTCTCCTTATAGGTCCGGTTTCTATACTATTAGCGACTCAACCACAGTATGTGTCTCAAGTGGTACCTTCCGGGTTGATTAACAGCGAATCAATGGGCAAACATTGTTATGTGTTTAGCCGACGACAAAATAATCTCCTGTGTGACAGTCCGACGACATAGACTGTCAGAGGAGACGTATTACAGCAGTGGATGATTAGAAAATATATCACAAAAATCAATATCATTGCATTATTTAATGGATACATATAGAGGATCCCACGAAGAAACTGCTCTGGAATATTCCTATATATTAATTTACAAATCAATGTAGAGCCATAGGCAACTTCTCAGTCTCAGATATTCCTATGGGGCTTGAAAGAGATCTTTCATATAAGTCACTCGGCATATGTCCATGTGTGTGTGGAAGTGTTTAAGGGCCCATCGCTGCTCTCTATTTCTGCCTTCCTTCACGGTGAAGGCCAGTTCCTGTCTCCATGGCAACGACAGGAGGATGAGCAAGGAGGCTGCTGTGTTGGTGGCAAATGAGAATGGCTTGGTGCCCCCTGCTGGCCTTCTATGGTATTACATAAACATTTGACCAAAATAAAAAAATAAGCCAGAAACCGTGTGGTCTGGCCTGATGATTAAGGGTAGGTTCTGTAGTAGCAGAGTAATCCAGCCCAGAATCAATAATATCAACCATATGATCCTGCATCAGTGTATTTAAACCCTCTGTGAATGTATTTAGAAGTACCTTTAACATAAATACATTAACATTTAAGTAACCCCGCACTTATAATTTACATATTGATACTACAAATTGCACACACACACACACACACACACACACACACACACACACACACACACACACACACACACACACACACACACACACACACACACACACACACACACACACACACACACACACACACTGTCCTCCCTGAGGGGAGGGAAAGCAGGGTTCTAATCAATGCTCAGGCTTATGTTGTTTGTCCCCAAATTGAGGCAGAAATGCAGTAAGACAATGAGTTTCTGCCTATGGTTTGAATGGCACAAGCCTTTCTCTGTGGTGGTAAATCCTATGTAATTATCAATGTCCTTTTACCCTTTTGAATCGTTTGTTTAAACCCCGGCGCATAGCCAATAACCTAAGTCCCTTCTGTGTGATGAATATTTTCCACACAAAAAGGAGCATTATGATTTAGGAAATGGTACAGTGTTCTGCGACAGGGGACGACGGGGCTGGGCACAGTCATTCCAAGGGAAAAGCAATGAACATAAAATCACATCTCTCTGCAGTAAGATTGTTTGCTCTTGCCTTTAATACCAACGGCACTGGCGGCACGCAAGCAGAAAGACTGGTAAAACTGCAATGAAGACGCTCACAGTCCGCATCTCCCCCCCCCCCCCCCCACACGAAACACAAGGGGAAATAACACATTTGAGCAAAATCTGAGAAAGTGCAGAGAACAGAGCGACGTAAAGAGCTAGAGGTTACAAAACAACCCTGTTTTTTAACAAGAGGTCCTTGTGATAATGCCTCATTAAAATGACAAAGACCATCCATGAAACCACTTGGAGCCGTGGTTAGACATCGTGTCAACGGAGTCGGTGTGTCGTCTGCTCACTAGCTAGTTAATCATTCCAGAATGCTTTAATTGATCGCATTCCTGGCAATGGAGAAAAACAGCATTTTGCCAATGCTCAGAGAAATGAAGAATAAATCACAAACTATGAATAAATAAGGCTCCCACAAGCTCTTGTAGAAGGGAACAAAGGCTACAAAAACAACAAAAGCTCTTGAACCAAGGCCTTCCAAAATGTGTTTGTTTCATGCCAGTTGTGTTTGTTCAACCACTACTATACATAGTCTCAAGTGTGAAATACTGTTAGTGCCCCCCCTGGTGGTGAAGATTGAGTAAAGCACACACCAAAATGTGTGACACTCCAGCAGAACACTACTTGCATGTGGTTTTGCGATGACAGAGAAAATGTATCACTATAAATATATATAATATAAATATATCTAAAATATATCACTATAGCACTATGTGTATGTCTGTCTACTATTAAATATCCCCAAAAAATACAAATATGAAATTCTTCCAAGAGGATGAAATAATCTGGCGTGTCATGATTGCACTGCTTTACTCTTACTTTGATCTGTTGTGTTTTGCCCTGAATATTGTGAGGGCGGAGGGGATTTCTCTCTCCGTAGGCTCACTGACCCATTTTCTTTGCCCCATCATCCTACCCCTCCACAAACCCCAGATGTGTACACACACACACACACACACACACACACACACACACACACACACACACACACACACACACACACACACACACACACACACACACACACACACACACACACACACACACACACACACACACACACACAAATTAGAATGTAGCATTGCCTTCCCTTGCCGTTGCCCTTCATCATTTGTAGACAACGACAGATTGATTGAAATGGAAAGGTTTCACGTCCCTAAGGCCAACACTCTATATTACAATGTACAGATACACAGAGAGAGATGAAACAACACACTGGGTCTATTTGAGATGGAGGTGCACGCATGCTGCTGTAACATGAATAACAAGCACCACTCATTTCAACAGGCTGGCTGATTGGCCTGCGCACAGCCTGTGCTGCAGTCGGCAGCACCTCAGATGAATGAGATGGTTGGTTGGTTTGTTTGAGGGCTGCATGGTTGAACTGTTTAAGCAGCAAATGAGCTCCAGTCCAAACGCATGCCGTAATGCACACATAATTGCGAATGTTCAATGAAGCAACGCATCTATTTAGTGAGAGAGTGAGTGGTCTTGAGTCGGAATTGGAGCCTTGTTCCCCAGTAAAAGCCCTGGGTATGGGGTGCATTACTGTTCCTGCATGCATGTGAGCTTTTCCATTTGTGGGCCATGTGGCGTGTGTGATCAGTGAACAGGACACAGATAATACATATATATATATGCATGCAGCCTGTGTCACATATAGATAGAGCGATAGAGAGAGAGAGAGTTAACGTGGCACAGTGTAATAGGAGTAATGTAGTACAAAGAAACAGGGAGGTTTCGTCAGCCTCTTTTAAGAGGGAACCTCCTTTAAGGTACACGTCAAATACACACAAAGCAACGATCCGGCTGCTACACCTCAACAGACCCACCCACACCCACACACTGATCGGAGCTGCCCCAGACCTTATGACTAGGCCTTAATCACCTCCCCTCCCCTTAGAGATGGACTGTCCAAGCACCAGAGCGATACACCCTGACCTCTGCCTGAGCAGACCTCTCTCAGAGAATACACGTCAACTCTCAAAGCTGTGCCCTGATGGTCGGACACGTTTAAAGTTGTGTGTGTGCGTGTGTGTTTGATCAAGCTGAGAGGGGAATTCACCCATAATACAGGGTTGTTTATGAATGAGGGAAAAATGAGTTGTGTACAACACAAATAATTTTTGGAGTTACGCATGAAAGGTTAGGAGCACTGAGCAGGACCCGAGAACTACGCCTGGTCAGTAAATGTGTGGACATCTCGTCATACACAACAGTGAATAGGTGGTGGGGATGAAAGGAGCTGCGCAACAAGCATGCACCGCGTTATAATATCACATAATAAACCACATAATAATACATCCAACGGGGACAGCCACATAGCCAAACCGTTGAGCGAGAAACTCTGCTGTATTTGCACAAGCCCACACAACCACACCACAGATGGGCACACACTTCAAACGAGTTTCTGCAGCTCTATTAGCTGTTTGTTTGTGTATAATTATAACTATGCGTAAAGCAGTGTTGGCCGATGTTGGCCCCATTAAAAAGTTTATTAAAGTGAGAAGAACAAGAAAATTATAAAAACAATAATTAAATTGAATTCAGGCAATTGTTTGATGAACTGTTGTTGGATCAAATGCAAAGAGATGATTACATAAAAAAAGGCAAGTCTGAAAGTCCCAAAGCCGCAGCAAGCCCTAAATGCTTACTTTGTGACGAATCATGGTTCATTTAACGGTCTTCCTCGTGTGTTCCTCGACATGTGATCTTGTAAACCCTGGGCAGGCTGGGACCATAAAGCCACCCGTTTCATTTTGTGCACTTTTATTTGTGGGGGACACACATTGGGAAGCAGCAGTGGCGTTCTGAATAGAAAAGCACTCAAAAGTTGGTACAATTGTGAGTTGCATAAGGAAAGAAAAAAAAGGGAATGGATGGAAAATTGATGTCGAGAAAAGACGGATTGAATCATGATCACAGGAAAGGAGAAAGTAGTGTAAAAAATGTTCATAAAAAAGAACATTGTGAATAGAGTCAAAATAGTTTTGAAGGGACAGAAGTTTTGGAGAAAGAAAAAGAGAAAATAAGTGACCAAAAGCAGAGTGGGCCGGGTGGGGGAGACATCAGGAGAGGAAAGGGAAGGTAGAGGGAGGGTCGGTTGGTGAAGAGAGAGGGGGAAAGAGGGAGAGGGATGCGTGGTGGCCTGGCAGGGGGCCAAAACTAGGAGTGTGCCACAGATGTGCCCCGGCCACACAGGGCGGAATGTGCTGAGTGGACAGGAACGCCCACATCACCCTCTCCATCCAACACACACACACACACACACACACACACACACACAC
The DNA here is from genome assembly GCF_964030765.1 of Micromesistius poutassou. Lineage (NCBI taxonomy): Eukaryota > Metazoa > Chordata > Actinopteri > Gadiformes > Gadidae > Micromesistius > Micromesistius poutassou. Next base: position 13,275,052 of record NC_140272.1, read on the forward strand.
ACACACACACACACACACACACACACACACACACACACACACACACACACACACACACACACACACACACACACACACATACACACACACACCACACTTTGAGTTTCTGCAGCCATCACTCCACACACTTGTTAGACGAGGGGTAGTAGTCAATAGAGAGACAGGACCACCCACCCTACAGGTCAGTCAGGCTCTTGGATGAACTGCCGTCTGCCGTACTTGGGGAGTCTTTATGGGAAGACATATTTGAGTTTGATGTACTTTTATGACAATAACTGGGCCGTGTTCTAGAGATTTTCTATCCTCAGAAGTATATGATTTACCCACTTCTAATATGTTTATTGGAAATAAATGACAGCCACAAGTTGTCCACGGCGCCCTCCCCTGGTGGTCCTGAGCAGAAACACACAACCACTACAAAGGCAGAACCAAAGGGCCAACTGTGTTAAAAATGCCCGCACACGTCCAAAGGAAAGCACAAGCGTTCCTAATGGGCTGTTACCACATGCTCGTCTCCTGGGCCTGATATGGGTTTTATAAAGGTTAACAGTTTACAGAATAAGAGCCCGCTGGGGCATAATGCCATAAGGTGCTTTTGGACAACGCCAAGTTGCTTGTGTACATTGGCATCCTCCAACAGTTCCACTCCCTCTGTCTGCATATCCCGCTGCCAATTCAGGGTTTTTTCTCCCCTGTCCCATCTCGGTGATGAAGCCTGGATCAATAGCACACAGCTCCAGCTTCCTGGGGATCAATACAGTTGAAGAGAGGGGACGCTAGGCCTACTAAGGGATGGATGGGAGTGACACAGTGAGGCTGGATGACAGGCCGGGGGGGGGGGGGGGGGGCGGGGCCTTGTGGTTCTCCTGGGATTGGGGGTTATTAAGTGTCGGAGCTTAATGGCTGGAAAGAAAGATGTCATCTTTATGACTTGTGAGGGAAAAAGTGTCTCTGAAAGCATTTCTATCTCCCTCCCAGTTCCACACAAACATGCACAGATGGAATTAAATGGCCAGTGAGATAGTCCAGGATCATTGCAAGGCCAGGTACATTGTTCAATATACACAAAACCATCTTTTATTAAAAAAAAAAAAAAACAGATCCTAAATCCTTTAGCACTCCTTTAGCGCTCTTTACATTCACTTTTCGAAAGTGCAACACACGATAACTAACATAGACACTTAGGTGCATAATGCCATCAACATATGCCACAGCTGTATTCAGATATGCAATTTTGAAAATAGTGAAAATAATAATGTGTCCTCTGCCCGATAATGGAAAGGAAATGTACTGTTTCTTTGAGAGGTTAATGGTGTTCATGTTAGTGTTATCACTTTAGGCCAGCCACAGCTTAATGCTTCTCAGGTCTGAGACTTCCACTTGGCCACATTGACCGAACGTACACCCTACCGACTTTCAAGAGTTAGGGGATCCGGAAATGATGAATTACATGCAAGAGCGTACAAAGGTGAGAGAGGTTCTTAATATACACAACATTTCATTAAAAAATAGTGACGAGGGACCCTTCCTTCAGGGGACGTCAAGACAAAAAACATAAAACAGCCAAAATAACCCAAAGATCAAAGGTAACACGAATTAACGCTGCATCGATGATGAACCTATCGCAAAAACAGACTAATCAAAATCAAAACACTAAATCAGTTTGGCCGACTGCAAAGAGCCAGCAGCGAACATAGATATCATCTGGTGAGGACGTGGCATGAGACCCCACGGCAGTGTCACAGCGTCTCATGGATGACAGCAAAATGAATCTGTCTCCTTGAGTTTAGTGATGGAGCCTAGGGCTTGCACCTCAGCCACCCTCTTTGCCTGTCTCTCTCACTCCCCAAGAACAAGCAATATATATGAGAGACCGAGAGACAGAGACATAGAGACAGATAGACACAGAGACAGAGAGACGGACACAGAAAGCAGAGTAGAAGGGAGGGAGAAGGGAGAAGATAACTTCTCTGTTGCTAAGAGCATCTAATCAGGACCGGTGAGTGAGCGGTTGTCGTGTTGCACCAATTTGTATTGTTCCTCAATGTGCTGGCACATTTCTGCCTACTCAGAGAGTGTGTTGTAAATCAATGTTTTCGGAGTGCATGGCCTGGGAGACTCAATCTGCCATTGCATCGCAGCGGCATGCGGCGCAGACTGCAGACAGTTGCGTCGAGATAATAACACAGACGGCGGAAGACAGGACAATTTACTAGGCAGGGCAGTTAGATGTTGGGGGAGGAGAGAGTGAGGAGGTGCCACTTTCTGGGAACACAATTTGCCACAGCTTAAATACATGTGGATGGCAAGAGAGAGAGCTAGAGAGAGCGATGGCGAGTTGAAGGAGAACATAAGGATTAAGGAACAACCATAAACTCAAGAGGAGCCGCTTGTCATTCGGTCAGTCATAGAGTGCAAATGAGCAAGGCACTTGACGAGACACCAGGAAAGAGAGCCCTAACCCCGCAGCCACTCATGCTTGAATACAGAGGCAACAAGGAAGTCTGGAAAATAAATGACCAGACAGCCATCAGTAGGGACTTGCACTACATCACACTACCATCTTTTTTAAGAAAAAACAAAGAACAACACTGAGATTGGGTGGCTGACGCACAGCCAACGAGATAAAAACAGACAGATTGAGTGAGCTGAGAAGGAAAGAGAGCTAAAAGAGGCTAGTAGCCACAGTCATGGGATGGTAACAAGCCGAACCACAGCGATTCCAGACTGGTCCATTATTGTGATTCAATTAGCTTCCCTATTAGATCTGGCCCCTTATCTGATTCAAGTGCCATCTATTTCCAACCCATTTTGATGCCACATAGTCTTGAGGCCTCCACTAAAGCAGCACATTTGTTTAAAGTCCAATGAGGAGAAATGGCCGAAACTCTACAGAAGTCCTCTCATTAGTAATAATAAAAAATGGCTCTGCTGCCCAGGACTCTGGGGAGGGACTTAACTCCTCGTTTATATGCAGATGAGCCGCCAATCAGTGACAGCCCAGTGAACTGGGGTGGATGTAGCGAGGTGTGCCAAACGTTCACTTTAAATCCCCAGGAAAAGCATTCAATGACCAGGCCTTCTCTCAGAACCAGTGAGGGATTGATGTGTT
>NC_140272.1:13278363-13343149 GCF_964030765.1 Micromesistius poutassou
CATGCGATGACTGAAGCTGTTCGCTGGTCCAGAAGCAACACATGCTTTCTCAATCAGAAGCGCTCCACCGCTGAGCTTGACCACATCCACCTATCTTTCCAGATGGGCACCGTGGAGGTAATGACAAGTGGAGCCATTGTGAAAAATGCATTGTGCAAGACAATGATGCCATACGCATAAAGGAAGTCTGGCTAGTGAAAATATGAAAGGAAAAAAGGCTTTTGAAGCGCAAATAGAATGTAAAGTAATTGCATTTGTGCTGACAACATGTCAGATATGCATCTATATGCAACACAGTCAGGAAAACAATTCCTGTTCAAAATGAATTTTTTACTTTATACTTTTTTTTTTTTACTTTTTACTTATATAAGTTTTTACTTTATCTGAAGGGATGCTCATTACCTAGATATAAGCACTTACACAATAGGCCACCATCTGTATTAATTATATTCAAGTCCAGTCCTTTCCTAGCTTTGCGCACCAACCCAACACCCCCGGTGGCCACCACAACCACACAAAGCACTCTACAACTCTTTGTGGGGCTGTCATCCATAACCGCCGCCAAGTCACCAACAGGTCACTCATCGAGCCCTTTGAATGGCAGAGTGTCACAAGGGTGTGTGTGTGTGTGTGTGTGTGTGTGTGTGTGTGTGTGTGTGTGTGTGTGTGTGTGTGTGTGTGTGTGTGTGTGTGTGTGTGTGTGTGTGTGTGTGTGTGTGTGTGTGTGTGTGTGTGATGAATTCTGTGAATGTACCAGCAGACAATAGACTCATCCTCTAAATCCTCTTAAATCAGGACAATACGGCCCTCATAAACCCCAAACATATCTTCACATTCTTCGTAGGCGATGGACTCAACTTAATGGGATTTGTGTTATCAGACTCGAGAGCCAGACCGTGATTAAAAAGCACAAGAGGATGATGACGAGTTCTTCACAGCCAGGGTGATAATTAGCCTGGTTAAGGTCCCCGGAGAACCACGGCCACTTTGTTTTGATTTGTGCTATGCCATGACATCAGGGGAAATCAGCTGATGAACAACCGTGATTGGCTTTAACGTTGACCAATCAGTGGAGAGGAAGCAAAGGGGTTAGGGAGAAATCCTACCCAACAGGAACCAAAACACACAGCATCCGGTTTCCTTTACAGTTGAGCTTGAGTAGCACAACACCCCGAATGATACCGTCTTCACTGGGTGGAAACTGGAGTTGTTTGTTTTAATGACAATTTGTTTTAATGTCCACAAATTATCCTCACAATAATGCTATGAGCCCTTAAGCAGTACCCGGTAGTTAGGAAGCAGAAGTCTTGATTTGAGATCCAGAATTCCATAACAGACAGGGTGGAAGCAGACCTTTTGTTCTCTGATAAAGCGCTGCCCTGCGACTAGGCCTGTTCTTAAGGCAAACTTTTTTTTATTTTTTTTTTATACAGCACCGTTTCCTTATATATCCTTAGACTCCCGTTGCCATCGCCCTACTTCCTGGGTGCCCGCCAAAGGCGCAAGCCTTCCTCAGCTTGGGTGGGGCCGGCTCCACTTAATACCGTTTCACTGACCCAAACACACACCAATACTTCAAACATGCCCACACAAACACACACAGCTATGAATTAAGTAGCCGGATGTTTGCATATTAACTTCAGTCTGTGCCCAGAAGGACGAGGCTGTGTGAGACAGGGCATAGTACAGTAGTAGGTTATGCCCTCTCCTGTGGAAACGCATAGCTCACTCCTCCTTTAAAAATAAGGAGGTGATAGAGTATCAAATTCCATCCGAGTTGTTTTGTAATTATAAAATCCAGCCTATAAAGCTAGAGACTGCAGTTTGTTCTATTAATGAGGTTGTAAAGCGATATGAAGGAAGGACAACAGGACTTTAACAATGAAAGGAAATGGAACAAGGATGTCCCTACTTCTCCACTTGAGTATAGGCCATAAATAAGTCAGCTTTGTTCTTGTTATTGTAGCTGACTGAAGATTAACAGACAGACTAGACAAGCATTCCTCACAAGAACCAAAATTGAAGAAAAAAGTCCCACTTTAAAAGTGTCCAATGCACCCAAGATAGTTTCTGGGCCCACACCAGATGGTTAATTGGGATACACCAGATTGTTTCTGGGGACACTCCAGATCGCTTCTGGGCCCACACCATATCATTTCTGGGGGAAATTCTGATACTTTCTGGGGACACATCAGTTATTTTCCAGTTTGTTTCTGGGGGAGACGCAGATATTTTCTGGGGACACACCAGATTGTCTAGTTTCTGGGGAAACCAAGTTTGTTTCGTTTTGTTCGTTTCTGGGGGATCCTCAGACGGGGAGCACGAAAGAAATGCATTACAAAAGATGCATCAATAAATCACTTCAGGGCTTGGCATTGAATTCTATGGAAATAGAAAATAAGTAAATGTACATTTCATCCATCCTGTTTACACACATACACAGAGAAAAACACACACACTTTCCACACGTAAAATGAACAGCAGAGTTCCCCTGGAGCCGTGCAGAGGAGAGGAAGCAGAGCTGCTGTGAGCTTCGTCACAACGCAAAGGTGGAGGAGGAAAGAGGCTTGTCTGACTTCCTGCAGAGAGGGAGGGAAATAAACACTTCCACATGCATGCATGCCAGGAACCCACACACCACACACACACGGAAAAAGACACAGATAAAAAAAAATCAAACACACACATACATACACACAGGCAGAACTATACACATCACAAAGATGCAGACATGCAGAAAAGCGTGTACACCCAGTGCCCCAGAGTAAACACACTGCTGTTCATTAAAAGGGGTAGGGCCGGTTAGCTACTATTGCTACCGTATGCAAGTAAAACCACTCGTGTCCGGAAAAGTAGAGCCAGTACACCCAGTCACGTCATTGTTAATCACCATGATGCAATGCTGCAACAAATTGAAAAAAGACTGAATCCCCAGTAGGCTGATAACTCTTCTGATGAGGGCAGACACAGGGAGGACTAGAAGGGGCAAGAGGAAGCACAACTAGAAACACAAAGCATCACGTCATTCTGGAGAAGTTAAATGTTTGTGAAGTGAGCGAGTGATTAAGCTAGCCAGTAAACCTTTTGGGCATACTTTTGAAGACTGACGCATGAGGTCCATTCAGACTCGGGTTACTCAGTTGAATATTGTCATGAACGCATTTGTTTGTAAATATAAAAGTATGTCGAGGTCAATACCAAACTGCTGGCCCTATGCGCAGGTGTGGGAACCAGAACATGGACTGATTTGGGTATGCCAGTCCCGCTGATACCATATGCAAACATTACTATCAGTGGGGGAGTATCGGTGAGAGACTCTTATCTGTGTAATACAACTAATTCCTGTGTCTGTGTAATTCAACCAATTCCTCTGTCTGTCTGAGAGAGAGATGAAGTCGGCCAACTTTATTGTGGGAGTGTCGAAAACTTCTGACTGGACACTTTAACGTCTGTCTGTTTCTCTTTTTGTCTGTCTCAAGCTGGCGGTCTACAGAATCGCAGTGAGCTAACCATTCACTGTGCCAATAAATCTCCTTAGCCGGCTTCATTAGGTCTGAAGAAAAGACGACCACGTCAGTAGAAATTGGGCCACTATGATTTTACAGATGGCTCTAATTTGCAGAGCATTTCTTCCCAATTAGGGTTGATTGGGGGGGGGGGGGGTCGGAGCGGGGAACTCCCAGTCAGCATTAATTACTCAAACAATTGAAATGGGATCTAATCATGTAGCGGCTCATGACACCTTGATAATGTCACCCAGGAAAATATGTCCTAAGGAAAAGCCTGGAAAGGCGCCAAGTGGATCCTGGCAAAACCATAGGCCCCCCAGGCAACAGATTATCTCTGACTGAATTAGTTTACCTCAGTGTCTAGACTCATTATAAAGTGGAAAAGATGGAAGGGCACCATTGAAGGAAATCCATTAAGGTAACTGATAAAGTCTGCTTTTCTACTTAACATAGTTTGTACATCATGATTGACCCATAAATATTCAATGGGATGATCAAAATACATTCAGAGCTGTGATACTGCTTAGAAAATGTCCCGGATCAAAATGTCCCAGCCAGATTCACATGCTTAGAGTGTGAAACTGACCTAGAAGAGAAACTGTTCTTCTCTATCTGCCAGTACCACCGTGGATCCTGGAAGTAAAGCATGGCTGAGGCCCCAGCTGCGTCCCATCGGCCCCGGCAGCCTGCCTGTCACGCTGGGTGACTGTCAGAGTACTTCAGTGTCAAACCGCAAGACCGTGCCGAGCCGAGCTGACCATGAACTGCACAGTCCGGCCACAGTGACGAGAACGTGTTATCCATTAGTTTTCCACTTGGAAAACCCCCAACGACGACAACAACAACAAGCTTTCAGGGACTTAAGGAAACGGATGCAACACCTTACCTGGCTGCACAGCATCATCACTTGGCTGCTAGTCTGAGGCTGGGCACTGTAAACAGGCGTCTGTCTAGCCATTTTAACCTAGGCCTATTAGTCCTATACTGGTATTCAGCATTAAAACCATGAGTTGGCCTTCTTTAATATGCGTATTTCAAAAGCATACCATAATCCAAACAAATGACTCAATATTTGCAAAAAGGGAGAATCAGGTGTAATGGACTGAGACGGTGCTGTGCTTGTGTCCACTGTTTAACGTCTTACCTTGACTGACAGTTTTCAGCCTGACGGGACCTTTACAGTTCTGTATCACGGTGTACAGGTCGTACAAAGGCAATCCGGATATGGACAGGTTCTCCACCTCCAGTAGCAACTCCCCTTCGATTAGATTCCCAGTGTTGTACACCACGACGTCCTGGTCCAGTCGTCCGATGGTTGCGAACTCCCCGTTCTCCGCGCCCCCGAGGAGGGGCACGCCGAGCTCCCCGCGGGCATCCTTCACCACCGCGCACTCCCTCACCCTGGAGGTCCAGTGGCTTTTCTTTAGCCCCGGTTTAGACATGGTGGGGGAAAGTCTCCAAACACCAAAAACAGGTGGTCTCGCCTACTGTTATGAGACAAACTAATAGGGCTGTGTATGTTCAGCGCAATAAAAACGATATCCAAGTCAAGCGCAGCAAACTTTCTTTCTCTTCCACTGGAACATGAGTGCGTTGTGAGCGTTCACCCAAAACGGGTCGTGTAGGTGAGATCAAGCCATCCCCGGGTCACCGACCGCTTCAAATAGGTGGCTTACCGGCTGGTCGTTAATGTGCAGATAGTATTAATCTCATCTTCTTAAGATCCTGCTTGGTATTAATCCCGCTCCTCCATCGATGTCATCTCGAATCTGCCACCACTGATCCACACACACAGACTCACGCACTTCTTCGGAGTCCACTTAGGTTGTATTTTAACTTTTAAATAGTTTTCTTTCCAACTTACGTCAATACAATTTCTCGTTGACGTATCCGGCTACTTGGTCGGTGGTTTTACGCCGTCCACGAATGCTTTAAACAGGTACAACGTTGTCGTGTGTTTTACCGAACCTCATTCACACTCAGCGCACTGAATGTGTGTGTGTCTGTTGCTACTGAGAGTCTACAGTTCGCGCATGCGCTGTGGTATCCCCAAGGCATGAGGGATATCCTGGCTACACCTATCACATCACAGGGTCCTAGAGCGCCTCGGGTCGACAAAACTGTGTGTGCATGTTGGCATGCTTTATATCAGCTTTCATATACTGGTTATCTCACTGTAAAAAAATATTCTCAATAAAATGTATTATTTTATAGATAATAATCCCTCGAGTGTATGTTTTTTATTCAATGGTTGGTAGCATGAGTCGATGGCTAGTAATCAGTATGTGGTCATTTTAAGTCCTTTGAGGAACTGTGTGTGTGTTGTGTTTTTCAGCATTCCAGCAAATCAGGTCTGATTGGTGGCTGAATGGCAAATCTCACCAGAAACCAAGTATGCGTGTGTGTGTGTGTGTGTGTGTGTGTGTGTGTGTGTGTGTGTGTGTGTGTGTGTGTGTGTGTGTGTGTGTGTGTGTGTGTGTGTGTCATGCCTATCATATGAGTATGTGAACGTCAGATATACCAATAAGATGAGTCACTCTTTGATTGTTATGTCATACTTCTGATACAGCAATGCCAAAATACTACTATAATTTATTTTTCAGTCACTGTTTTGTGTACAACAAGTCAGCAATAATAAGGGCAGAGGAAAGGGAGCATGAGGAGAAGGAACTAAGATGGAGGGAAAGATAGAGGGACAGGCTTCGCACAGCTGGCCCAAAGCATGATGGGAAACAGCAGGTATTGTTTGAGGGGCTCACATGGACAGGCCCATCCTAAAATATCACATCACATCACGTGATTTCATATTATATCATCATACTTCCATCTGCATGCTACTAGTATACTTCCTCTATATACTTTTGTCATCTTTCATTTTATTCACCAATATACAGCGATGATTCCTAACAAAGTGGTCTTTGAGTCTCATGCATAATGTAACACTTTACGTAACGTCTTCAGTCACCCTAATATGATAATAGTGACATTAAAGTGGGGCATTGGCCTCAGAATCATAGGGTTATGAAATAACTTTGTTTATTTAGATGTTTTATTGATGTGATGACTCACAGCCCTGAGGAGGTCTGTGTCTTCATATGTTATATAGTTAATAAAGCACTGGCCGTACCATTTCCACTGCCATGTGTTGACAGGCACGACCTATTAAACACACAGCGGCTCTGCTGTGTATGAAAAGCATTAATGATTTTAATTAATGATATTTCTATTTGGTAGCAGCTTTGTATTCAAAACACAAGTGAGATGAAATCAATAAGACATGAAGAAATATTGAAAGAGAAAGATCGGTGGATAGTCTCTGTGGACTGCAAGGAGAAGGAGATGAGATGGAAAATCAAGAATGCAACAAAAAGTGAAACAAAAGGAAAAAAAAAAGAAGAAAGAAGGGGGCAAAGTTAAAGCTGAATCAGCTCTGACTGGGCAGATGAATGTGACATGGCCAAGAGAAGCAGACAGATCCTGCTCTTTAAACACAGGTCTCTGGAAGGCAAACCTTTAGTACATTTTCCACCCCAAGCGCGAATGACACCATGAAGGATGATACAACTCATATTTGTTTCGCTGTTTTACGAATTTGGAGCATGTTTACACTAATGGATAAGGATATGTGTTTCAAACCATGTGCATCCCCGAGCAAGATGGCTAACTCCTTCAGGGCTCAACAGATGAATCTACAAATACAATAAAAAACACAAAGTCACTTGGCTCTGCTAAATGGAACAACAGTCAGGTCAGTTTGAGTCAACATTGCAGGGTAATAACTGCACATGGCTCTCTTCCCTCTATCATTTTAGGGACCAGCAAGTACACCGTGACCAAACCATCCTCAAAGACATGGCAATAATTATGCCCTGCATCAAAAAACACAGGAAGTGTTTTGTTGGACAAACAAAGGCCAAATATAAGGCTATGTGCGGGTGTGGGTGTGGGTGTGGGTGTGGGGAGGGGGGAAGAAATCATGCTCTACTATGTGTCAGGCATTAGCTTATGTAGACTCCACACCCATCACATAATTGCTGCACACCAGAGACATTGTCCACATTGGGTTGATCTGCTCGGTCTCTCTTACTTACTCTCTCTCTTCTCCCTGAAACGACATATCTCCTCATCTCCCCCCTTCTCCTTCTCTCCATTTTTACTGCTAAGTTAGCATTGCGTTACATAACAAGCCATTACTACTGAGGCATGACTTATGTGTATTCATCAACGAACAACACAAGCACTATAAATTGGCCATTCCCTTTTTATTCTGCCTTTCAATGTCATCGCAATCTGCCTCTTTACCTCTTTGGCCTCGTTTGTTACAATCCAGCAGGAAGATTTATGGGAAATGAGAGGAGAGAGAGAGACACACAAAAAACACACACACACACACACACACACACAGTTAAAGAGAGAGAGCGAGACAAGGAGAGAGCGAGAAAGAGAGAGAGAAAGGGAGAGAAAGAGAAAGAGAGATAGAGGGAGAGAGAGAAAGGGAGAGGGAGAGGAAGAGAGAGTGAAAGAGAGAGAGAGAGAGAGAGAGAGAGAGAGAGAGAGAGAGAGAAACAGGGAGAGAGAGAGAAAGCAAGAGAAAAAAACTTGTTTAAACAAATTCAGGGCTGCAAAGCTCAGTGTTGCCTATGACGATTAGGGATGAATGGCTTTGCAGGAAAAGGCCATCAGATTATCCATCACACAAAGCCAATGACCGTTGGCTTTTGAGGAGCAAGTGTAAGGAGCTTCTTGGTTTAATCAAAGACACACAATCTAGTTCCCCTATACTCCTTACACTTTTTTTCTCTGTATATGAATTATGTCAAAAGGACAATTTCTATAAATTTATTGAATCAGCAGGAGAATATTTTCCTGGGTGACATGAATCAGCCTTGCTCTTTATCCCAGTGCCAGAAATGGGACTCAGCGAATCATACATTTTATTTAGAAAATTTAAGAGCCTGAAATACAGTCAGCAAATTCTCTAGGCTGGCATTCTTCCCAGGCTACGTTATGTTGAATTAAGATGCTGCAAATATGAGATGCTTCCACTGTATTTCTCTGATATACCGCATAGCAGAGACCACCAGAAGTCTTCCTCTCTCTCCCTGTCGGTCTGTCCAATACATTGTCACATCAGTTAATAGAAACCGACCAGGCAAGGCGATTCTTCTTGGTTGGTTCTGAGGTGAGGTTAGGGTTATCCTAATGACTCTGTTTTATCTAGGACAGCAAAAAGCTGGTTATTTGGCTTGTCACTAAAAGTCATATATATTCATGGGAATGGGATGCACCATTAAGGTGTGTGTGCAGGAATATTCTATCTGCATTTGCATGTAAAATGTAAATGTTTAAGCTCAACTTACTATATATTTATATTTATGTAGTCGTACAGATGTATATCAATGGTTATTCAGAAAAAAAGGTTACGATTTGTATGCCTCGCTGAGTGACTCTGAACCAGTTGAATATCAAACTTTTGAATTTAATTATCTCTGTTCTCTCTGCTTTGTGTCTTACTCTCTCCCTCTGTGACCCAACTTATTTTCTTCCTCCTCTTTATGAGTGACAAGATGAGTAAACATGTCCATCTACCTTCAAAGGGGAACCAATTACCACAGACATGTATCAGGTGTGGGCTTAACTATTAAGCTTGAATAAAACCTTTGTTCAAAATCCGACCCACAAGGTGGTGAAAGGAGTTCAAAGTGTTCCCTGAGACCCTGACATATTCATTTAGGCAAAACATATCTTGTTGCATGCCGTGAACCTTGTGTGTTGGGACTGCAGTCTGCAGTAGTGCAGGGACATTCCGAATGGAAGGAAAGGGCTATGCTGGAGCTGAGGCGGCTTGGCTGCATTGAGCTGCTTCTTTAATCCGCTGCAGAGTTGGCACATGATGGTGCATGTTGTGAAACATGTGGGGCAGTAGCGGCAGCATTGAGGTTGAAGGGATTTGGGATTTGGTTCTCCTGACCTGGAGTCATGATACGGGCCAGTGGCATGTGCATATGTTCAATCCAAGTCTGAGTCAATGCACAATGCTGAGTCAATGCACCCTAAAGGTTTACCTTAAAAGGTTGTTTCCTCAAAGCACTGCTCTGGTATTTTTCTTTGCATTGTTGAGGCATCTATAGCTTGCCACATCGTAGCTACAACTGAAGTCTTGTAGTTAACACAGTAAAGCTAAATAGAATATAAGACTTATTTATGTGCTGCTTTACACAAAATATTTTATTCAACATTAAACATAACATCAAACACGTGTATTTGTGAAATCACTCATAACATCTAACTATTTATAGTATGCTTAACACTTCAAGGTTTTTTCTAGCAAAATCAGGAAGCAAAATTCATGTCCACATGACCACAGGATGACACACAGTTATCGCCTTGTTGCCGCAACAACAAATCATTCATCAAAGTCACACACGCACACACACGCACACTCACTCACACACACATACACACAACCTTTGTGGAATGCAAAAATAGAGTTGGCCCCTCCCAGGGGTGTGAGTACTCTCTCCACGTCAACGTCACGTCAACACGTCAACGTCAACTTGTTGTCCAGCAGGTCTGATCACATTACTGGCAGCTCTGTCAACCCTACCACAACCATGACGTGAGCACCTTTGTTTCCTATACCGGGGCGCGCAGACTTTGTGCACTAGGCTACATAAGTTTATTACAAGAGAGCAGATACATAATTAGTGTTATGAGCCACACCCAAGGGGTATTCCATCAACCAGGCTAAGCGCAAAGCCGGGCTTATTTCGCTTAGCCGGGCTTCTTTCAGCTAGAGTTGCGTTCCATGAATGTGACTTAAGGGAATCTCCGCTAAGTAACCATGGTCATTTATCCGACCAAACTAACCTGGTCGGGAGCAGGTTAACTGTCAGGCTAACTTGAGCGGTGTTTCAGAGAAATCCATCTGTCAGCAACAATTGTACCATCAGAAGGTTCCGCCAAGCCTAGTCCTCGCAATTTTGTCATAAATGTACATATATGAAGTACAAACAGCGTATATTTTCACTAAGGGTCTAAGATTAAATGATGCAAATGAAATAATTCAATGAATTGTTATCTATTATTACTGTGGCTGTTTTTTCAACACATTTTTACACAAATCTATGTATTATCGCGTAAATCAGGAATCAGCGGCTGGGTGAATGGTCTAGCACTTACCCTGTGATAGGTGCGACCCGAGTTCACGTCCAGAGTATTTCATAGTATTCTTGGCGTTGGCTTCATTTTGTAATTCCCTATAATTCCCTAATTAAGAATATTCAAAGAAATGAAAAAAAAATGGCATGAAAAGTTATTTGATTTCTCTAGTAATCCTTCCTATATTACTAATTGCGTGGGGATAGAACCCCGGACGACCGCGTGCAAGTACGACACGTTAACTCAAGACTATCTCCCTGCTTTCAAATCCATGGTCAATATTAAATTAAAATATGTTACGCTTAATACTACTTATGCATTTAACAGATCGCCGATTTTTGTGCCAGGCAGCCTCCCTGTTTCTATTAATGGTTACGGTGTTCCCTTTTTGAGTTAGCCTATTGTATGCTTGTACTCCTCATAGACCTCCACAAGCAGCTTCTGTTCGCCGCTGGAAAAGATCCCGTTCGGTCCTTTTCGGACATTTGATCCATGATTCGACATTCACGGTTATGGGCTGGTTACATATCTCGTGAACGCGTGTAATCCAGGATAACGTTAGCCTGGCTTGAACTAACCTGAGCAAGGCGCGGCTGAACTGCGTTGATGGAATGGCTTAAGCCTCAAGTGGAAGTTGGCGCTAGTTCTAACCGGGCTTAATCAACTAAGCGCCACTTTCGTTAGCGACTTTGATGGAATACCCCTCTGGAAGTGCTATCATGTTTCACCACATTAATAGTAGCAGACCCATATTTAGTGTTATGAGTAACACCTGCTTTTGTCCTACGATGACACATCTGTGCAAAGGATCGACTATCCTGTGTTAATACGGCAGTTAGATGGAGGAGGGTCTGGAGGAGAGTCTAGTGGTACGGGTGTTCGACCCCCAGCCAAAAGGTTATGGGGTTCCCACCCCAATGTCAGAAGGCTAGCTGTAGCGTCCCCCTATGGGCTCATTGAAGACACGTCTCAACTGAATTCCGTGTAAGTGGCTTTGGATAGAAGTGTTTGCTGGAGGACTTAGCAGCATTGAAAGTGCTCAACTGATGCCGAAAACCCCCGGGGCCATCGGGTGAAGCACCCTAATGAGGATGCCAAAACAAACATGTGCAGAGATGCTACCCCAGCTAGGGTCATGTGGGTGGGTGGGGATGAGGACATGGTTGAATGAAGAGCAGATGTTGCATGCTAAAATGAGTGCTAAAGTTCGTTGACCCATTATCTTTTATGTAAAGCAGGGTTAAAAACAGGATCAAGCCGTTTGTTTGTTGTTACTCTAAAGATGATTAACTAAATAATGCCACTGTCTACTGGCCTGGTCTGTCAGGGGGCCAAAAGGAAAGGAATCAATGTTTCATAATGATGACAGATTTTTCTGAATGAATGCCATTTATCATCAAGACCAAACCAGAACTCTGCTATTACTAAGGCATTCCCCTCCTTGTCTATCTCTCTCCTCTGTGACATCCATTAAGACAAATTATTATTCATAGGTGTCTGTGCATGCGCCATATGTTAGGATTTACATGCATCACTCATTTAATTTGTGCATTTATTTATTAAATAAATAATGCCACTGTCTACTGGCCAGTCCGTCAGGGAGCCAAAAGGAAAGGAATCAATGTTTGATAATGGTCTGTATTTATATTGGACGTCACACAGACGGGTCGAAATATAATTGAACAGTATGAGATATATATCGACAGAAAGATGGATAGATTGATGTACGAAATGATAGATAGATAGATAGGTGGGCTGACACAGGGGCAGACATACAGACAGATGGTCGGATGGATGAAAAGAGAGAGCTACAAACAGAAGAGAGTACACTGTCTGCAGAGCACATGATGAGCCAGGATGAGATCATGGGTGCCGCGTTTGGGTGTAACCGAATAAATTCAGCACGTCACAACTCAACACATCACAGAACCAGGGTTTTATTTTCCCAGCATGCTCCACTCAAGGCGCCCACTTGGCCCAACGGATGGCGTGCGAGGAATGACGCTGCATGTTACTGTGAGATCCAGCCCTGGTGACAAGCCTTCCGCTGTGGATACACTTGGCTGCTGGCATTCTGCCTCACTGACGTCTTTGTGAACACATGATTAGCCAGGCTCCCAATGCACAGTTCATCTTCAACAACAGGTCTGCATGCTGTCTTAACTGTACACAAACCACTGGGAACATAAAAGGGCAATGACTAGTTACATGACATGGTTTCATTTAGACCATTTCCCTTGATTGAACAATTTGGAGCACTGGTCTCATGTCAATCATAGGCTATGTAAATATTCAATCTATTTCAAGGAAGTGTCTCATAGGGCTGGCTGATTTTTCTGAATGAATGCCATTCATCATCAAGACGAAACCAGAACTCTGCTATTACTAAGGCATTTCCCTCCTTGTGACATCCATGCATCGCTCATTTAATTTGTGCATTTATTTCCATTCAGGTTTACGCATAATGTTGTGACATGTTGTGTCTATTCAGTGTGAGAGACCAAGTGTGAGAGAACAAGCCAACCCTCGAATGGCTGGCTTTGGGATGATAGCACATTACAACAACACATCACCAGAGAGAGAGAGAGAGAGAGAGAGAGAGAGAGAGAGAGAGAGAGAGAGAGCGAGAGAGAGAGAGAGAGAGAGTGACAGAGAGATCCCACACTTCCTGTATAATCAGTAGTAGTTGCTATTATTAATTAATGAAATAGTTAATGTATCTCTAGCATCCTCTATGCACAGGAACCCTCTGTACCTGCGTGTGTACCTGTCCAGCACCCGTGTGAATCCATCCAACCAAGCCCTCTCCTTCCTGGGACTCTATGCTTTCCATGCTTCACAATAAAAAAGATACACATGTATTGCATTGATTCCTTCACTCGCTGTGGTTAAGTGAAGCAATTCAAGTTTCCGTGGTAAAAAAGTGTGTCCTTTTGATGTGGCTGCCCTTGGGAATGTGTTTACAACAGCAGGCATGGGGGGGCAGGTCGCTCACACATGCACACACTCACACACACACACACACACACACACACCCACACACACACACACACACACACACACACACACACAGATAACAATCTGGACGCAATCGCTGGAGTGTTGAAATACCTGTCACACGGTAGCTTAAAACAGAACGCCATTGTTAGATGGCTGACCTTGCATCAGTCCCAGTTCACAAGGCAGCAGGTTCAGGACCAGAGCAGCAGGTTCAGGACCAGAGCAGCATGTTCAGGATCAGAGCAGCAGGTTCAGGACCAGAGCACCAGGCAGCAGGTTCAGGACCAGAGCACCAGGCAGCAGGTTCAGGACCAGAGCACCAGGCAGCAGGTTCAGGACCAGAGCACCAGGCAGCAGGTTCAGGACCAGAGCAGCAGGTTCAGGACCAGAGCACCAGGCAGCAGGTTCAGGATCAGAGCAGCAGGTTCAGGATCGGAGCAGCAGGTTCAGGACCAGAGCAGTATGTTCAGGACTAGTCCACCAGGCAGCAGGTTCAGGACCAGGGACAAAGCATTCTGGGAAGATTCTTGTCTCCGCAACCATGTCTGGTCCTCACAGCACCGTTAAGGGAGATTTGGTCCTTCTAGACTCTCAGTCACTCTCTTCCCTGCATTTCCATCAAGCTTCAGTCCAGATCAATTTGAAAGGTAAACATGCGTCCTGCCGACATGTCGACGTTTTTCCATTACAAGAATAAAGCACCTCTTAGACTTCTCTTTAAGAGAACATTTGTTAAAAGCTTCCTCTGTTCTCTATTCCCTGTTATGTCCCAATGGACCCTTGTCCCATGATCAGTCAACTCTTGGGCACACACACACACACACACAAACACACACGCACACACACACACACACACACACACACACACACACACACACAAGCGCGCACATACACTCTCTCACATGCATACACATGCACACCAGACAAATTCACAAATGTACACACCTCCCTGTGGACTTCATAGGAGCCAGTGGAACCTGGACCGCATCCAAAACACACCAGCTCCATGCTTTCTTTATTTTCTTCACATATAGTACTATTAGCCCTTTCCTATTGCCTCGAGTCCGGCTGCCTGGAAATCAGCTCTTTCAAAGAAAAGCAGATACAATCCATCTTGAGGGCAGCTTGACTAAAGTCATGTTATTTTTTCCCACCACCACCATCACCACTACACCACCACCACTCCCACTACACCACCACCACCACTACCACTACACCACCACCACCACCACCACCACCATATCAAGAGCCAACATGCGAGGGGAACATTGCGAGGTGTTATCAATGAAGGCTACAGGCCTCATGTTTTTAGTTTCTATTAACAGCGGGAGACGATTGAAAAACATTTGTCCTCCCCCTCTTCTGCCTTTTTTTGTGTTATTGTAGCTAGTAGAAGAGCAGTGAGCTACCATGGTGGAGTCAGTATGCAGCCATCTGTGCACAGCTACTCTGAAGCATATGGGAACTTCTTCTGTCGGAATGCCGGCTGCTCCCGTCTCCTGGATTTAACAAGACCAGGCTCCGTTCCATCAAGAAATACATAAATAAAAGACGGAGGGAAAAGATGGAGAAGATCTTAACAAAGCTTTATTCTCGGCCATTGGAAATTGATCCAGTGTCTCGGTCTGTTCCGAACACTGAAAAGGGACGGAGAGGGGGATTGAGTGTGAGTGTGTGTGTGCGCGCATATATGTGTGTGTGTGTGTGTTTGTGAGGTGGGGGGGAGGGGGGGAGTGCAGTGGCTTCAATCATACACGGGGTGGGAGATTATGTTTAGTGATTGACACCCACCGTCTAGCATGTGTCATTACGTGTGAAACGATTTGACATCTGCTCCACATTCGCTGTTACTCGGCTGTAATGACAAAATTTCATAAATCATACCGTACATTGTTTCAGAGCGCTTGTTGCATCACGGACCCCCGCTATGTAATGGTATTGCTAGCGAGATGTGAGTGGGTAGCCATTTGTCAACCCCATTATAAGGTCAGCATAAGTCAAAGTCTGTCATCGTCTCAGATGCATGACGACACAAACTGCAAAAAGTGGCAGAAATACAAAAGTCACTGTAACTAAAGACAATTTAAGACAACATATATGTATATACATGTATATTTTGCGACTCTAACATTTAAACCATACGATTCTAGAGGCTGCAGAGTGACAAACTTGACACCAAGAGTATCATCAGTCACAGAGACTGTGATAAAGTAGAGACAGAAGTCTCCAAACTAACAAGGGTATTGATAGGCACTGGTATTCATTTGGTATGAACATGTGTAGGTCAATGTAGGTGTAACATTGATGTGATTTTCCATATTTATCATTGAATAGCCGATCCAGGACATCCATCGCCTCACACACAAGTCAAGGATTGTAACAAAGAGATAGTACTTTCACTTAGGCTAATCAGACTTTATTAGCAACTATCAAACTCTCCTCCCATCAGTAATTTCAGGGCAACCGGATCCGGATAGCGCCAAGAGACCCCAAGAGCACAACAGTCGCCTCAACCAGCGGGAAACAGAGAGACGATGTTAGGGATGGACATGGAGTGGGAGCCCCAATGCACCAGCATGGCTCCAGGACCTCCAGGCTTCCACCCATCTGGCGGCACCAAGGCCTGGATCTCTGGTCTCTGCAGTCCAGCATGACCATGGTCACCCAGGCAACTGCCCGGAAACTATCCACAAAGTGGCCCCTGGAGGAAATCATGAGGGAGGATGAGCGCTTAGGTTCTGAACCCACAGCCAAGAGGAAAATGGACATGGCTGAGCAATGCTGCCGGCTCCGATAGATTTCACGGATGCTTGACAGAAGCTTGAAGACTCACTTGACTAACTTCAGATCGTCTTAAATTAAGTATAGAAATGTAAATAAATAAAAAAACAGAAGCAGGACTCTTTAATGTTTTCCTCACATTATATCAGTGTTATTTCCCATTATCAGCAAATGATAAAAAAAACTGCATAGAAATGAAGATAACATAATGCCAGATAAGGTTAGTTTTATGTTATATGCATGTGTGGTTACTTTAAAAGTCAATTAAAATGCATTAATTGATAACCTACTATGTTATCATAATGACCAGCTGAGTCGTATATGAGCTTTAGGTATACTTTGAGATAGTGATTCAACTGATAAAATAAGCACACAGCAGAATGGTTTGTTGATACTTCGGAAGCTTTTATAACATAACCGCTTTAAATTACAAAACAATCCCAAGACCTTGCTGATTGGTGTTAGTAATGGAGGTATGCCCACTTTGCACTCAGACCATGTGATCCAGCAGCTTCCTAGTCTCATGCGCCTGCTCTTGTTTTGGAAACGCCCAGCAGTGAGCCCAGTCACGTTTCCTAACCTCTGCTCCATCTCTGCTCTCCTCCGCTGGCTAATCAGGATCCACTGCCACTTAGAGGTAGAATGGTGCAATGACAAGACACACATGTAATGAGGCCCAATCCTCCTTAAGCCCTCCAGCTGAAGTCTGTGGTATTCCAGCCTTCCTGCTGCAGCAGTTGTTCTGCACAGAGAGGGCCTTTGCTTTGTGCCTCAATCCAGCCGTTGATTACGGGACAAGGAAGTGTTGCGGACCATAAACATGTTTGTTTGCCAGAAAAAAAGATGTTCTTGTGAAGAGACTCTTGGAGAGATCGTAAGAGAGATGATGCATAGGCCATCTTCTCCACAAACAATAAATAATTGTATTGGCATGTGGGCCAGTTCCAATGTGAAAGATTTGTCACAGTAGCCGCAGTGTGTTCAACTTACAAACAAACACAAAGGACAACGTCACTTTTGTCAACGTATCCCCACTGCTGACTAATTGTCTAATTGTCTTAACTGGTGTCTTTTTTAGAGATTAATGTAGAATGAATGAACCAGCCATATGCATTCATATGCACATTGGGGTGCAACGCTTTCTGTCCAGTGAGTTATGAATGTACTCACCTAGGGGGACACAGTATTATATAAGGCTGTGTGATGATGTAGAGGGGAAACTGCAGCAGAAAGCCCCAGCAAGGTGGTGAGGGAGATGATGGAGTGAGTGACTGGAGGCGAAGCAGACCAGGAGCCAAGGAGCCGGGGCCAAGCCGAGTGTAACCATGCCCCAGCAACAGGAGGGATAGGCCGGGTAGGGTTTCATGCGAGGAGGTGGGCAGTGGGCCCAACAGAGTGCCTCTAGCTCAGGCTGTAGCGGAAATGTGCAGGGAAAGTGAAAACAGTCAGGAAGTGAGGAATAATTCAAACCAGATCACAGGGGAAGGAGTTGCCTTTGGTTGTGTGAGTGTGGCGACTCCGAACCCTATCGTGTGTCCCCATACGTAAATACATGAGGCTCCTCATGGAAAATATACAACAGCACACACATGTGCACCGTTTGGAAGTTCTGCCTTGCTCAAGGTTGTTTTCCCACAAAACCTTTGTGTGATCACTTTGAAAACAGGCTGTGGTCATATCTAATGCCCGATGCTGACATTTACAAAAAAAATAGAAGGCATAGTTCCAGTACTTTTCCCCTTACATATAGAAATATCATCATATGTATCTTTAACTATGGAAGCACTTTGTGAGTGCTTGTATCCAGAGGCTGAAACATGTGTCATGTGAAGCCTGTCATCCTATAGTCTCTAATGTAATTCTACAAGCCATTCTACAAGCCATTTGTGCCATTGTGGTTCAGTGTTTTAGAACAGTACCACTGGAGCCTGTTAGGGATCTGTTCTGATCACAGCCATGATCAACATGTAGCTCGGCCTCTACGCGCATTTACAATAAAACACACACATTCACAGATAAACATACACGCATGCACACAAAGATGCACATACTCATTCACAATAGCACACATACCGAGATATGGAAGCAGAAATAACGTTTTAAGCAGTGTGGACCATTCGCCACATTTTTGGCAGAAACTGGCAAAAACAAAGGATTGAACTCCGGTTTTATCTAAACAACAGACTTATTTGAGTAATAATGCCAAGATTAACATAGATTACTATTTAGACAATCATATAAGACATATTGTGTTTAAAACAACAGAAAAAAGTTTTGGGTTCACAGCCCCTCTAACGAGAGTCCCTGTGGTCTAAAGGTTCCCCCATCAGCATGCTCCATATTATCTGCCTTCCGGGACCTCAGACACAGTATTGACCGCATACTGTGTCACGTGGTTGTGTCATGTTGTGTTTGCACGGTGTCCTGTTGTTGTTGCTTGAATTGTGTTGCATATTTTGTGTTTTCTCTATATTAAATCGCTTTGCAATTGTAAGTTGGGATGTTGTGTGGTCGTCGTTCCATGACGTGTTGTTTCACTTTGTGTTGCTTCATGTTGTGTTGTGTTGTATTCTCCGTGGCACAGACTCTGATGTCAAATGGCTGCTGCACTGCTGTAGGCCTTGGCTGTCATCGCAGGTTTGTGTCTGGCTCAAACTGTGGCACAGCTGTACAGACCCTCTGTGTACAGAAGGGAACTGTGTGTGTGGTGGTGTGCATGTGTGTGCTGTCTGTTGAGGGTTTTGGGATAGGCTTTGCATGCCCATGCCTGGAGATGTCCTTTTGGTCATGGTTAGACAAGTGGGAAACAAGCTGCAGGAGTTCCTCCATTCATGGACCTGTCATTAGCAGTGGAGGAATTTGCCATCAGAAACGTAGTCATCAGCATAGGCCCCATAGCTCCAGCATTCAGTACAGCAGCTTGTCCTACTGCAGCCCAACCCCATGCACTTCTTGTTTTTCCTGTGTGGTCTGCCTAGTCCTCATTACCACAAACCTGATCCATTCTTTTACATACCAGGGCACATAGAAACTGTGACATAGACTTGTGAAGATAATCTTCACACAAAAGGCTGTCGCTGGTCCTTTAGCAAACCTTTCGTAAAATTTCCAATAGCTCCCTTCTACGGCCCCCTCCCGCTCTTGCACGTTTTTATCTCCTTAAGCTCTCCATGAGATCTCCTTTACCTAATGACATCTTACCCCGAGCGTGCTTGATGACAATGGGAGTCCCTCGCTATACCTCTCTCTCCCTCTATCTCCTTATATCCATTCACTCTCTCTCCCTCCACCCTGGTTTCTCTCTACCTCTCTTTCCCTCAGATGTGTGGTCAAAGTTTGCTCTCAAGGACCATTTCAGAACCATTTTACTGCCTCTGTGTTCTCCCTGCCTCCCTCTCTCCCTTCCTTCTGCCCCTTTATTGTCTCCCCGGCCCTTTTTCAATCACTCCTACAGGGTTGCGCTAAACATATGGTTACACAAACATTACACTGCACTCAGTGTGGCACCATTACTTTGATTAGTCAAACTGACACTCACATGCACACACACACACACACACACAGACACACACACACACACACACACACACACACACACATACATACGGTGTCACACACACACACACACACACACACACACACACACACACACACACACACACACACACACACACACACACACACACACACACACACACATAAACCCTGCAGGCATGTGACCCATTGAGAGAGCGATGAGCCGGGTGGGGGCAGGGTGGACTCAGATGACCAGTAGCTCATGTGCGTAATGGGAGTGTGCATGGTTGACTGTTATTGGCTAAGCAATGACACCAGCACTATGTGAGCTCCATGGCTGTATATATCATTGCAGGAGCTAAAAGCACAATAACAGCCAGCACAGCCTCTGTGATGGTAAAGGGGGGAGCGCAGTAACAGCACAGTAATTAATATCACAATATCATGTGAGTAATGGGTTGTGTGTGTGTGTGTGTGTGTGTGTGTGTGTGAGAGTGATGGGGGAGTACGTTTGTGGTGTGTGTGTGTGTGTGTGTGTGTGTGTGTGTGTGTGTGTGTGTGTGTGTGTGTGTGTGTGTGTTGTGTAAGATGGGGGTTGGTGTGTGTGATAGAGGGGTGTTCATTAAACAGCATAGCACAAACCACTAACTAACGAATAAGAACTAACCACAAACCAACCAATAACCACTTAGCACTAACTACTTAATATTAACCACTAACTGTCACAATCTCTCACAATAGATGCTAGCAGGGCAGCAGGAAAAGGGGATAGGACCCAAATGGAGACACACAGAAACATGCACAGAAAATACTTATAATTGGAAAACTAGGAAAATAAATGCTCCTGACAACAATATCGAACCAACAATGGAATAAAGGAAGTGAACAGGTATATATGGGGAGAGACTGATTAGGGAGGTGCACGACGTAAAATCGGCAAGGACACTCAGGTGAGGGGAATGGAGTGATTGCAGATGGGAGGGGAAGGATCTGTGAAACGAGGGGGAAAGGACATCTGGTGGACAGGTGGAGAGTGGAAACTAAACAGAGAGTCAGACTATGCCACTAACCGCTTACTACTAACCCCTAATGTATCCTCAGGGGTAGGGGGACGGTGAGGCAAGATTTATAAATAAACATATTTCTTCCACATTCTTTATGCCTTCTCCTATTGATGGCAGGGATGCAGTGATCTGCAGGTACTGCTGTTCGGACTGTGGGGCGTGTGCGTGAGTGCGTGAGTGAGAGGGAGTGAGAAAGGAGCAAAACGAGAATAAATGAGATCCCCGGGGACTGAATCTTCGGTCAAGCCTTAGCATGCGTAGTACACACGCTTACACACACACAAACACATTCACATTGCAATGTCATGGTGACAAAAACATGTGAAACTATTTGTATTATAAACCACCTTTTACGGATTTGTGAAAATGTAAAGAAATGCTGGCAGGGAACAGTTGTGTTGAATACAGACTGACTGCAGCTATAATGTATATAGATCCACAAAGCAAAAGAGTAAACAACCACTTATTTTCTGTGCATCGTTCCAATGCCATGTCTGTAATAAGTATGCCATTAAAGAGGCATTAGAATTATGCAGACACACACATACACACTCCCTCTTAGTGTAAATATATTATGGCATCTGTCAGGGATTCTGCTTCCCAGCGCAGTGAGAACACATTGTGTGAAGCAGAGACCATATTCTCCTCTTTGTCCACAGACTCCATGGGAATATGGTCACAAGGGGGAGGGCAAAAGGGCTTGAGTTGTGTGTGTGTATGTGTGTGTGTGTGACTCTTTAAAGTTGTTTAATGAGATTAGCTGCATTGTTTCTGGTCTTGGATGTGTAAAGGCGTGGCTAGTTTGATCGTGCGCAGTCTGATTGCTCACTGAGGCAGTCCCAGAGCCAAACTCAAGTGCAGACCAGGAGCGGAAACGTGCTAGTTATCATGCTAGAACTAAACATATTCTAAGAGGGTAATTTGCATATTCAAATGAGCCTTGCATCATGCAAATGTAGACCTTAGCAACAGGTTTTTTTGTTTTAGATATAGATTTGTTTTAAATATAAGTAGGATGAAAGTTATGTTATTGCCATTGACTTACTTTAGGTTTATACAGGTAAAACTACATTTTTGATAGGTAGTGCATTTTAATGTGTAGAGGGTTGCTTCTAAGCCTCCTTTATCAAGTCTTGTTTAGTCTGGTGCTAAGTTCTCATCCATCGGCCAAAATAATACACAATGCTTTTATTAAAAAACACATTTGAGTGCCACCATATTCAAAAAACTTCAAAATAGTAGGTTTGGGTCTCCTGTTCCACTGCAGTTATGAGCTTTCAACATAACCATTTATCTCTTACATTTTCTCTTTCTCGCATTAGACAGGTAAAGAATAATCCCTCTATCATATCCACCCTCTCTCATTCTCTCTCTCCCTCTCTCTGGTCAGGTAGAGAAATAATCCCCGTATCCATACCATTAGTCACACAGGATTAGTCCCCGGGCAGAGAGAAGAGGAGATGAAAGGTGAAGAGAGAGAGCGAGAGAGAGAGCGAGAGAGAGAGAGAGCATGAGAGAGAGAGCATGAGAGAGAGAGCACGAGAGAGAGACAGACAAAGTGAGAAAGAGAGAGACAGAAAGACAGAGAGACAGTGTTTCCATCCAAATGTATCGCAAATTTGAACCAAATGTTCAGAAAATTGGCCAAAAAAATGCTAATCCTGTTGCCATCCACTACTGATATGTGATTATTAGGAAATGGTTCACTGATAAAAGCAATAGGTGGCAATAATTATCCAGTTAAAGGAGCACAAGTCACACCTCAAATGAAGGAAAAGAAAGCTTGTTAATATAATATATGCTAATATGACAGCTATGTGCTCTTGGAAGAGTTCGAGCAGCCGTGTACATATGAGTAGAAGCTTGACTGATATTTAACTCATAGATTTCTGTAAGTCATCATGTATGCACATTTATTCTGTGAATCTGTTTTCATTGCACTCAGTCGCATATCTAAAGATTTGTTTCCGCTTTTATGCTCAAATGAAAAATGTGCATTTAAAAACGTAGATTGAAATGCACCTAGAAAGAGAGAGAGCTGGAGCAAGGGAGTAAGAGAGAGAGAGAGCGTAGTGTAATGTAAGTAGGTGTATGCACATGTTTTGAACTCATAAGATAAGGTACACTTCCTATCTACTTGGATATAAAACATTGCTTCCAATAAGTAGATGGTTGCTTATAAGCCTCCCTATCAAGTCTTGGTTAGCCTGATGCTGAGTTCTCATCCATCGGCCAAAACAATACACAATTCTGTTGTTAAAAAACACATTTGAGTGCCACAACTTCAGAACAGGATGTTTGGGTCTCCTGTTCCACTAAAAAAGACACATCCACAAAATCCACAACTGCCCTTATGAGGTTACCAGTGCCAGCGATAATCTGTTTGTTAGCTTGAGTGCTTTTCAGATCTGATATTGTTAGACAGTTGGAATGTCCTACAGTGAACCTGCTGATGAATTGCAGGGCTAGGGGTTAGTCGCTAATCAGTGAGGATAGAGATCTCTCCACATAGTCTCTCCACCTCGGATTCTCTTCCAGAAGCACATTTGAAAGTCGTGACTCATTTATCTGTGTGTAATCTAATTAAACATAGCCTGCAGCTGGGAAAGAAAACAGCAATCTGCTATGATCTGACTTAACCACTTGCTCAGTGTTTTTTATATAATTTCGAGGATATTTTACATTACACAGTCCACTTTCTGCTGTTTCATAAACGAGTTCATAAATGTTGCTTTTGTGATTTGTGAATCCCTGTATTCTTTTGTACCTATTATGTATTCTATTGTACCGTGAACTTGTACATTAGTTAATGTAGCGATAACCATTAACCATTAACAGTTTCTAAACAGTTAACTCATGTCTAGGAATAATCTACTAATGTGTTGACGTTAACTTGATGTTAAATGCAGTTCATTTTAGCTAAGGTTTTAAGATGTACCTTATTTCATTTAGAGTTCAATAATGCTCGCTGAGTTATCCTAACCCTAACTCTATTAAATTATGTTAGGGTTAAGGGGTTCGAGTATAGGTTAACCCTTACGCTAATGCTATATAATAATGCTTATTACTGAATTGAATAATGGTTATTAATGGTTAATTAAATTACCCATATTGTAAAGTGTTACCAAATGTCTCTGGATAAGGTCACCCTAGCTAGGGTATTTACTCTGTTCTTTCATAGACTGTTATACATCCTTGGTCAATGCTCCAAGACCAATGTGTTTTTTCTGGTTCCTGAAAGGTTCCTTGCCTCCAACTGAATTCAGTCTGTAGCAATAAGCTCTTATTTCCTCTCCAACTTCACAGAATATTAACATCCAGGTTTTTTCTAATAGTGCTTCATAATACAAGAAAATTATTCTTTCAAATGTATGCCCATCAATTTGTAACTTTGTGAGATACATTATCATAATTCGTAAAGTGCCAAGAATTTTAGAACAATAAATAACTGATTTGTTTGATAGATGGAGGTGCGGCAGGAAAATAAGTCAATGAATCAACTGTCTAATCCAATCCATGGGATAACGCACTACTAGAATGACGTGTGCCCCCCCTGTTGGTTCATTGAGATACTGCAGTTCAATTAAAGCGAGAGAAAACAGGCATGTACATTGAAAGGCACACAGCTGCAATGAAACTACTGATAATAAATGGGTTCATTGCTCTCTGAAGCAAATAGGCAATTGCCCATTATTGCTTGCTGAAAGACATTTGACTCATTTAACCGAATGACCCCACAACAAGCATTTGTCACTATTACAGAACATAATCACATAGCACACAAGCAATGCACTTGTGTTATGTACTGCCATTTGTGTTGATTGGTCCGCATACTCAGTCAACACATTGTTCCACATATATTCAGTTGTCATTAAACAACGGGAGTCATTCCAGCAATGCCAGTGAATCTGGGAACATTACATTGTGGTAATTTGTGTGAGTGGGGGATGGGGGGGGGGGGGGGGGGGGGGCAACCAACTAGAAGAATGTCCAAATGTCGTGGGCAACCAACTAGAAGACAGGAAGTGTTGACAGTACTTTGCTGAACAAGTAACGTCCAAGGCTATTTGCGATTGCCGGTCCAAGTTTGTATGAATAGGCAATGGAGGCTTGGTGTAAGAGATGTGGTAATAGGTTGTTAGTTCAAGACAGCACAAAGGAGGGAAAAAACAAGGAACAGACATAAAAAGTTGTTTATGAAAGCACCGCAGTGAAAATGTCCAGCTGTTGTTGGAATATATAGACATTAACATGGTGTCAGTTGCAAGGTGCAGAATTCAGTGTTGGCCCTCCAACATATCCTCCCAGCCCCTACCCCACCCGGACTCTGGCGGTCCATATACGAAGGATTGCTCTGCACTCAATGACCCCGTCAGGCCCAAAGCTGCTCCAGTGCCAAACCCATCTGGCTGTTTCCAAACCTGAGAGAGAGAGATGGAGAGAGGGAGAGAGGAGAGAGAGGAGAGAGAGAGAGAGAGAGAGAGAGAGAGAGAGAGAGAGATAACAGCACAGGTGCCTCCGCAGCTGTGTGTTACTCCCACACCCAACACCTCCCCGCCCTTCACCACCCCAGTTTTACTCCCCACCAATTGACTTCTGAAAGAAAGCTGCCATTAAATACCTGTCATGCAGAGAGCATGGAGGTGGATGGTGGGTCACTACTCTGATAATGTTGATAGTTCTGTATACTGTAAGTTTTTCATGTACTGCAAAGCTGCTAGTCCAAAAGGAAGACTGAATATCCACAAATGCCAGAATAAATATTTTGGGCCAGCAAAATCTTCTGCCAGTGCAACTTTTATATTTCTATAATGTAAGATTGATATAAATAAATGGACTGAAAAAATCTTCAAGAATCTTCTCAAAATGTATAAATAAACTGCAAGTGAGGCTAAAGCATGCAAACTTGGATGTGTCGACTTGGGACATTTGTTGACAACATCAGGGCTCATACCTGATACCATTAGTATCTGCTGTGTCCTTCTATTGTCTCATTCTGATTCAAGTTAACACAGCCTCACGATACACGCTTTCAAAGGTTTTCCCATCAAGAACAATTCCTTCCTAAGCTTTAGGTATGACAAGTAAAGTGATTATTGTAATTCTAGCGATGCAGCTCAACATGTTTATATTTATATATGTGTAATGGTGAGTCAAACATATGCACATATGCATGCATCATGCATATGTGTCTTTAGTGAAGTCTTATATCAACATTATGGACAGAGGGCTTGAATCTACACACACACACACACCACTCGTGTGTGTATGTGTGTGTGTGTGTGTGTGTGTGTGTGTGTGTGTGTGTGTGTGTGTGTGTGTGTGTGTGTGTGTATATGTGTGTGTGTGTGTGTGTGTGTGTGTGTGTGTGTGTGTGTGTGTGTGTGTGTGTGTGTGTGTGTGTGTGTGTGTGTGTGTGTGTGTGTGTGTGGTAGATCAGTGGTAGATCACTGGTTGGCTCACCCACTGACCAACATATTATTTTGGACTACAATCTATCTTTTGTACATTTTCTTTGCTTTATTACACAATCAGAGTGATAACTTAATTACTCTAATGAGTATAAAAAAGAACCTGCCTTTCCATAAATGGATGCTTTGCAGTGTAGATATATATCAATGTCACTTATTAATGGTGAAGCTTAATAGTGAAATTAGCATGTTAATGGATTTTTATCACTGGAGAAAGTACATTGCCCCTCGTGGATCAATCGTTGGTCCATGAGAATGCTTTGCTTGTGTTGAAGGGAGAACCGAGACATGTAGAACCCTTGATGGTGATTAATGGTTTGTAAAATAAATTATAGATGTGGGGTTAATGATGGCCCATGGTGCTTGTTCCTTCAGATTGGGTCATACTGATTAAAACACAACTCCTGGAGTCCTAGGCTATACGTAGGTCTCATAGCATACATTTGTTGCATTGTGCTATTGTTCTTTATATATACAGTTACAGTATATATACTAGAATTAGTTATAGATTTTTGAGAACATACATTTTACCAAATATACAATTCCCCTTTTTCTGTTGCATTTTTGTGATTTTCTGAATGGCCACTAGATGGCACTCTGACCCCATGGTAAAGGGCATAGATGTTATGGAAATGGAAAGGTCAGTGTTGCCTTTTGCCAGCATTGTATGCATTCTAAGGTCATCATTTGCAAGCAGGTAAGATCTGATGTAACATTTATGTCGTAATCATCAGCTGCACCATGGGTTTGGCTGATAAGGACAATCAGTATGAAAGTTGACATTCCTACCCAGACGTAAAAAACGTAATTCTTCAATCTTCATGGATGGAAAACTTAACAGAGAGCCACTACAATGTTTTGCCACACTTTTGACAGACAGCAACAGAGAGCTCTATCAGAATCCTGTTTAGCAAGCATACTGAGCATTACACAAATGAAAATGTGAAGTCACAATGTCAGTGATGTTTACATGGATCAAATTAAATGTCAAAGAAGACAGGGAGCATCTGGAGCAGATCTATGTTTATATTAGGCTGCAGATAGCATCAGATTGGAAAGCATGTTTGTGCATATTTCAATATGATTTCATCTTCATTGACCAATGTGGTTGGATGACAGTGATGCCCCCATGGGAATGTGTTCACACCTAACAAGTGCACACCACACCACACAAGCACACACACACACACACACACACACACACACACACACACACACACACACACACACACACACACACACACACACACACACACACACACACACACACAGACACACACACACAGGTTTCCCTGCCACTCCCTACCATGTCATAGCGCATGTCGTGATTGTACCTGTCCACTTTGAAAGGGTGTTTACAGGCTTCGGCCCAGGAGCTCCTCAATGTCCTCCAATTCTGTCTGAGCCGTCTGGGCCTGGCTTTATTGATCCATGAGCACCAGTCAGGGTCTGGGGTGGATGCTGCTCACACCTGGTGCCTTCCCCCGTAGGGACCTCAAGACATTGGTCAGGTCTGTCCATCAACATGCCGTTAGCTCCAGGTTCTAGTGTCTGGTGTGGTATTGACCATCAATCCGCTCACTGAAACACAGGCAGTGATAGTGAGGATTGTGTTGCCCTGCTCTCCAAGTTCTCTGTCATCCGAGAGAGCAAACACATAGAAGGTAGTAAACCGCAAGAGGACTCTTAAGTGCACAGGAATACAGGTAGAATCTCATACAGAACATGAGAGAGAGCTTGTCCCAGAAAACATATAAGCCACATTGACCCACTGGGGAGAATAAGTTGAATTAACACATTTCTTGGACTACTGTAGGGGTATATGTTCTATGCATGTATGCATGCGATAGTGTGGCCTTACACTCAATTGTGAAAAAATCAAATGCAGCGGAATGAGAAGCATTCGGTGGACCTGTGTATTGGACTCACTGTAACCATCATCCTAACTCATTATCATACACAAACTGCCTCTTTCTGCCTCTATTTAGCAGCAAAATGTGTTGATGTCAGTGCAAATAGGGCACAAAACAAAAAACGCAATTACATAGAAACTAAGAAGGTGAAATTATTTTTCAAACCTTACGGGACACCACAAGCACATCTCCCATGATTCATTTTCACAGCGCTTTGCAAAAATGTTGTTGTTTGGATGCACTCACCATCCCCACCTCGGCACTTAGGCTATGACAAATGCGAGTGTCATCTTTGACTAGGAGGCAAAGCACAGAAAAAGGCCGGCCGCTTAATGTATGCTGGATGGAGAAGTCATCCAGCACACTGCCCGTGATGAATAGATACCGCATCTCCTTTCAAGGGAAACCATTTTGTGCAGGTCGGTCTTTGTGAAGTCACTTTGGATTTGTGTGTCCTTTGCATCGGTCAGCACAACTCTGCAAAGTTTTACCCTGTTGTCCTTACCCTGTTGTCCTTGTCCTCTCATAACATCTGTGATCTCTCCCCAGATAATTGTCTTCGAATCTTGATTTGAAAAAAAGAGAAAATAATGAGGGTATAACACTAAAATGTATGGGCGTACGTAAAATACCCCTATCAGTTCAAACTACTAAACACAAAGAATCCATATTGCTTTTACAACCATTATCCATCCAAACTGTTTCCACAAAATAAATTGGCTCATTGGCTGCATAGTATATAATAAAATATAATGTTGTTCATAAACAACATTACAGGGGGACAGGGGAGAGAGAGGACAAGGGACAGAGGGTTGAGGTGGTGGTTTGGTGGGGGGGGGGGGGGGGTTTGTTGTGGCTTCAATGGGCAAGCGTTAAGTGGCTGCTGGACACCTATAACACAGCTGTGATTACAAACCTCCCAGTCGCAATCCATCTCGTTCCCATCCCCATCCCAGACCAGTTTGACCTGCTTGGCCACCCCCCTGCCTCCCCGCCTCCCCAGCCCCCCCCCAGCCTCCCCACAACCACTCTTTGGCTGCATGTCCGTCAAGCGGCCCCACTCTCTCTGCAGCACAACAACAACATCAGGCTGCAGGAGCACAAAAGCCATCAGCAGGGGTTTGTGGGGAAATTCATCATGGCGATCGATAATGGCCAGTGCTGCCATTGGCACCGGCGTGGAGGTGGAGGAGAAGACATTTTAGGGGGAGGGTGGGTTGGGCTGAGGCGGGGGGGGGGTGACTGATCTATCTATATTTAGGCAGAGGGAGCCCGGCTCGGCACGGGATCAATATGCTACCGGCAGCTAATATTTCAGCGGTGGCCCAGCGGGGACAAGGGGGGCCTCAAGGTGTGGCGGTAGCAGGGGGGGAAAGGAAAGATGGTATGATGACATGGCCTTGGATTGGCTCTAGAGGGGAGGAAGGGGGTGCAACTCGTCTTTGGATCAGGTGGGTGTGCTGGAGGGGTTCAGGTGTGACACAGGAGTCGCCGGCGTGGACCGCGGCGTGACAGTGTGTCGATTCAGTGAATTCATAATGAATTCTCTTTTATTCCTTCTCTCCTCTTTAACCTCTCCACCCTTGCCCATTGCTTCCCTGACCTCGATTCCTCCCCACCCAGAAGCTGTCCTCTTTCCCCTCCCCTCCTGAACCACTTTGCCCCCCCCCCCCCCCTCCCCCAAGGTGTTTCTTCCCTGTCACCAGGTGTATGTGCTTTCACCTCCTGAACAAACGTCAGTAAATGAAATAGCGCCGCCCCACTCCCACCTCCCGCTCCCCAGTCGCCTGCACCCGCTGTCAGCCGCGCCGCTACAATGTTGGGCTCGCTATCATCGTTATGCCTAATGCAGCGCCACACACACTCAGCACCCACGCACACACACCCGGCATCTCATGAATAATACTACCGTGTCAGAGGCTGAGGTGTCATCAGCTGACAAATAGTGACCACTGCAGATGGTGCTTTCAAACATTGTCCGTGTGGGACGAAAACAACAAACAACAACAAACAGGAACAACATTTCGACAACTATGCTTTCTAAAAAAAGGGTTAGAGATAAGAGTGTAAAACAAAGAGGGTAGCAGGACCTCTTATTAAGCCATGATGAACACTTTTTATACGGATTTCAAGCAATGTGGCTCTTCTGCAGTTATACACACACTGATATATGCACACACGACCCACAAATGACCCCCCCCCCCCCACACACTCAAAGACACACACACAGACACACACTGACACACACACACACACACACACATGCACACTGTAGATAAAGTGTCTGAAAACTTTGGTTGAACTCTGAACGCCTCTGCACCTGCACTAATAAGCCTGCCCTGTGTGCTGAGGTTCACACTGGCTGTCATTCGACACGTTACACCTTCCCTAAGCAGAAGCAAGGCTTTTCTTTATTACAACCCACCGTACTGCTGCTTGCCTACCACCACCAACCCCCCCCCCCCCCCCCTCCCCCTCCCTTCCACCTCCACCACCTCTTTCCCTCTCCTCTTCGTCTTGGGGCATAATCCTCCCTACTTTGCCCTTCGCTTTTCAAAGACAGCCCGCGGGGTAGAGTGACCTTTGCTGACAGAGAACAAGTTCTCTCTCCCCCTCTCTCTCTCTCTCGCCCTCTTTCATCTGTGCAGGATGGTACTCGGAGCGGGGGTCAAGATCAATGGGGCTCCGTGTGAATCTACATAGACTTCAGGGGTGAATCTCTGTGACCTTACAAAGAGCTAAATGAACAACACTCCCAGTCACAACCTGACAGCTTTTTAAATTGGACTTTAATGCAGAGGAGATTCCGCTGCACCACGGAATTAACTTTGAAACGGGGGTTATTCTGTGAAGTAGATATGGTCGATATGAGGGCAGTGGACTAGTTGAAAGACTCTGTGAGCGTATTGTTCTTCGCCTTAATCTAGGAGGTGCGTGATACCTAGTGAGGCGCAGGGGTTCACCGGGTGCACGGGGGTCATTAAGGCAGGTGCAGCGCTGTGATGGGAAGGTAGAGATACGCCGGGGCAGCCAGCCCGGAGATCTGAGATGGTGACTAGAGTTGGAGCTTTGAAATAATAAGTGCGTAACTGTTGTTTCTTTTTAAAAAAGGATGACTCATTGAGTCAGGGCAGCTTCATCACATCCCAGCTCCTACAAACCAATCAGTAAGAATACGTTAGTTGAATCAACATGTCATATTGATATATTATATTGATTTATTGGAGAAAAGAAAAGGGAGCTATGTTTGAAGGAATCCTATTACAAATGATAATTTGCATAATCCAGTACAACACACGAGCCTGGCCGAAGGTGACCACAGTCACACACAAACAAGGTTCCTGTTTGGCTCGTGACACAAGGAGAAAGAGAAACCCTGGTGCTCTCTGCTCTTGGTTAAGAAACAGCATCAGTACCAACAGAAAAGCAAGGGAGAGAGGCCGAGAGCAAGAGATAGATTATTAGCTGAGCGACCATTCTCCTCCCATCTCTAATACAGATCAAGGACAGCGGTGCGAGCCAGAACACACAGCTGTGGCCCACGTCCGCGGCCGTCCCTCAGAGACACACCTCCACAAGATGGATGACGGGGCGTTGGTGCTTCAAACCGGCAATACTCTGGCCCAGACCTCATCATTGTGGTCTGGGCAGAGTGAAGAGGTTGTGGCACGCCCCCCCCCCCCCCCCCCCCCTTCCCTAATAGGAACCGCTGCAGAGGGCTGACAGCAGTCCATAAATAACCTGGCGAGTCTCCTGGTGCTCACCTGCCCATGTCACCTCCCCACCTCCCCACCAGACGTCACCTCCCCACATCACATCCACCACACACCATTCGGCTGGACCAGGGAGGGCAAGGGAAAGTGATGCTGATGATACACTGCACGTGTGTGTGTATCCCACTGTTATCAGTCACTAAGTGGACTACTTTTCATTAATACTAGGCACTAATTCAATCTTTAAGAAGTACTTTTTTTTTTTCGTCAATACAAAATATTGTAAAATGTTGTTTCAATGTTATGTACTAAGTTATTTATAACTAATATGCCTAAATAGTATAGAAAGGAAACTGCCATGTTTACCTACATATTCTGTGATATGTGCTAATTAATGCATGTGTCCATATTTGATTTAGATTTAGATTTTTTTTCTTGGGTTTGTATATGTTCAACCACCTTTTGTGGTATACGCCTTTACTCATTCTTGACTCTTGACCCTATTGTTTTCGAACAGATGTCGCTCATAACAGTTATTGTTAGTCTTCTACTTTCCTGAGCGGTAGTAGACTAACCAAAAGTGAAGAAGATCAATCTAGACCCATTTCCTGGTACATAAAAGGTGCTAACCCAGAATAAGTGGTATCAGCATTAAATACTAGTATACATTATAATATTAATAGCATACTGCATTAGATTATTATGGAAACAAATAGTCTAAACGACACAAATATCGCATATTTGCTACATTGAGCCCTAAAGTATGTGTAGATATATGTTGGCGGCTATACATAACCAATGCTGTACACCTAAATAATTATCAAAGTGTTAAAATAGTGTTGTAGGCCTACTAGTGTAAATAGTAATGAGGCGCAAAAAATAGCTTTTATGTGCATTCGATATAAATGTGGAATAATGTGTTAATGTTAATAATGTTAATAACACATTATTACTATTATAGCGATACTATTGTAAACATATATAAAATATGATCTATTTTCTTACCAACAAGGTTAAATGCAAATGTATGAACACATATTTATGCGTTGGGTAAGTTCGTTCCGTGGTTTTCTCGTCTCACGACGGTGCGACTCGAAAGGGATGCTTCAAATGAGCGTTATTGGCGAGGGAGAGGGAGGGACTTCTGATAAAGGGTTATCCGTTTCTGTCACATGTTTTGGATATTGTTTGTCAATGATTTTGTAAAAAATACATATTAATCCTTCTTGTCGTTGTTATTCTTCTCGCCCCAGGGACTGTTACCTGGCATACATAGCTAAGTAAAATAACGGAAATTGCGTTGCGGCAGACCGGAATAACGCTACAATTGAACATCCTCTCCCAGCCCAAGAAAAGCTCATCCAGGTCATGTGGTCACTTTACGTCACAGCACGCGGAAGTAATACTCCAAAGATGGCAGCGTCCTTGACAGGCATGTTATTACTGCACTGAAGTTATAAACATGCTGTTAAGGTACATTTCAATATCAAAGACATTTTGTATCAGCTGACAAGACGGAACATAACATACCATGGAAAAACAAGCGTTTATTGCGTCCTTAACGGTAATGTCACGATGTATACAAATTCTGACAGTCAGTCACTAACTTAACTGCTTAAACATGATCTATTTTATTGTATCTTTAATTCATTTTCAAACGTTAAAAATCGACCACGCCTGTGTTCTTGTTTGGAATATACCTGTGAATATACAACGGTTTGTAGTCGTTTCCAGCATACATACATTGTAAACCATGTTGGGCTGCAAACCATTGGCCATGTATTAACCTATAATAGTAAATTCCATTAAATATAAATATGTTAATAAGGAAACAGCAATCCCATTAGTATGCTCTAATATTGCAGTTGTTATTGTTTAAGGCGAATTTAAATACTAACTGTGTGTAAGAAAGGGAGAAGTGAATGGTCCGACAGTGTAATAGCCTACATATTGTAAGTCTAAGTCTTGTTATGAATCTGCAAAATAGGTAAACAACAATGTTTGCATTCTTTCTCATTATTCTCATTCAGTACAATATAGTATTACGGAGGGTCAGATTAGTGAGACTTGCATTAACATTCTGCGCCACTTGGCACTGACTTCCACAGACCTTCCTTCAAATAACTTTTTTGTTCATGCTTTAGTGCCTGAGATAATCAAAGTCCATAAACTTGATCACTCTCTGTTTAGCCAAGCTTAGTATGAGAACACATGGCTCCATTGTTGAATTCTTGGATGAGCAGATAAAAAATAATGAGGGTCTAGTTGTTGTGCAAATAACCCCAAAATGCATTATCTTTACAAAAAAACACTTTATCTTGTGTTATGCCATATTCGATTTTGCCACACAGTAGACCCTATTCACACAGGCATTATTGCAGTGTAAACACAGGTGTCACTACCAACACTTATCATGGGTCTACTCTTTTTATCCAAACTGACGATATCACACATTGACCGTGTGCCCTGGTACATAAAAGTAGCAGATGCTTAATTAGTGTTATGAACAATTGATTTGTCCATCTCTGTGAAAAGGGTCTGTTGAGGAGGTTAACTGCAGGTAATGGACATAAATGGGGTCACTATTTATGCTAATTTAGGATATTTATTTATTTGGAGATTTGATGACTACTTAAGCATCTTGGAAACTATTATACGTGTTAAGTGTGTGGATTACCACAGACACAATTTCAAACCAAGCACAAACAGGGTCTCGCATGAACTCTGAACTTGAAGTGCACATAAGGGATGTTAATTATTAATCAATTAATCACTGTTAAGAATTTAACAGATTCAACATTTATTAACTGACAATGTTGGTTTTATGTACCTTTTCTCAAAAAAAATCTTGTTATTCTCTTGTTGTAAAATCTTGTTAGTCTAGGAATGACAGTAGTTGTGCCCCATTTGAGATTGTTTGTTTGGCGACACCATTTGTTGAATAAGGACCGGACAAGAACAGCTGTTTTGAGTGAGAGCCTTATTGTTTTATAATTCTGTTTACTTGTTTCAATTGTTTGTGCTTCATGAATTTATGTTTCACATAACTCACATGGCGCGGGAATTGTTTAAATACAACTTCCACTGAGATAAGACATGCGTTTTGTATCTTGTTAATTAGTAATGATTAATCGAGCAATGATCGTTAACGTTTTCAACTATCGGTTAAGGAAAATGCATTACATTTGCAACCCAAAGGTTAATAAAACAAACCTCCCATATTTCACTCACAGTAACAGAGCTTATACCTCCTCTGTGTCCTAGGCAGGGGGCTGTGCAGGGATGTGTGTGGATCTGGCCCTCTTCCCCCTGGACACCATGAAGACCAGGCTGCAGAGCCAGCAGGGCTTCTACAAGGCAGGGGGCTTCAGGGGGATCTATGCTGGGGTCCCATCTGCTGCCATTGGCTCCTTCCCGAATGGTACTACACTTGTTATGTCAACAGGGAATTTCAACTTTTGAAAACATTTGGATGCACTGGGGAAGTAGCTGAGAGTTCAGATGTTGTTTTCAGAGGTATTTCTTGATTACATCACAAAGAACGGCACCATTGTTGTCCGTTCTTTTTTTGGCGTTCTTTTTGAATGTAGAACCTATACCAGGAGGAGATGCTGGTGTGCTGGTGTGGCTGATGTGGGGTTACAAAGATGAAAATCCCCTTCAAAGTGATGTATTAATTAACAGTAGAAAAACTCTTAAGGGGAAAAACTTAGTCTTGAATTTATTGAATAAAAAATTAGGTTTTGGATAGATGCATACCATTACCAGAAACATATAAATGTAAAATATATGTAAAATGTGGATATTATTTATAATAATGGACATAATAAATCCATTATTATATTGTCTCATTATTCAGTTTCTCCAGTGCATTTTTCCAATAAAGTTCATTTAGAGGTATGTTAATATTCTTTCACCCTAATTAGACAGTGGTTCATTTTAATAATTATATTTTCGCTAAACTTTTCTCTAAAATGACCGTAGATAACACTTTTCTTCTCTGTGGCATGCCTCTCTGTAACTGCCCTCATCTTAACACACTTCTTGACACGCACGCACGCACACACACACACACACACACACACACACACACACACACACACACACACACACACACAGAGCTCTGCTTCAGCCTGTCAGTGGTGGTGAGGGGTATTAATGGCTGCATACTGGGCTGACTAATGTGCCTTAACGCGCTGGGGTTCTGCTTGGTTCCAGCCGCTGCTTTCTTCGTCACCTACGACTGCACCAAGTCCCTGCTCGGCAGAGGCCAGGACGCAGCACACATGGCACCTGTCAATCACATGTTGGCTGCCTCCCTGGGAGAAGTGGTAGGTGCCCACCTTCTGGTGTCTACTTGCTTTGTTTACTCAAAGTCCTGCGTTGCAGAAGTCACTTTGCCAGGGTGACTGTGTGCATCATTGTGTGTCTTAACGACCTGTATCTGAATTCATTGGCACTTCAGGACTAAGATGTTTGCTGAATCGTAGCAGTAGCAACGATTTTCAAAGGGGAGGAACGAAACATCTCAGAGGTATACATGGGGGCGGAGCTTGCAGAAGAGACTGTGAAAAGGGAGTCAAATAGACAAGCAGACTGCAGCAAAGATCTAAAGCATTATGGTCAATGGGAAATATTCAAATTGAAGATATGTTTTGCTCATATTGTCCATTGTCCATTTAAAGTATTTGTGATAATAGAGCCCAATCCCTGGTATGTCCAAAACGTGTATGGCAATTCCATCCTAATTGTTTGAAAATTGCCTGAATTTAGGGATGGGATCCACAAAGTGTCTGAGAATGTTCTGACATCTATTAGCTAGTGTCAAGAGCAAGGCAAAGCTTTCCAGAGTATTTCAACTGGGAAGTAAAATTACAGGCTGAAAACACACAGAATTGTCCTATCACCATCAGTCCAAAGCTTTAGTGGTCAGATCTTAGATGACCACAGGCATACCTTAAAAAAAAAACTTTCAGCTACCGCCCT
The DNA here is from genome assembly GCF_964030765.1 of Micromesistius poutassou. Taxonomy (NCBI): domain Eukaryota; kingdom Metazoa; phylum Chordata; class Actinopteri; order Gadiformes; family Gadidae; genus Micromesistius; species Micromesistius poutassou. The sequence goes on from NC_140272.1 coordinate 13,315,478, forward strand.
TAAGGGAAAGGGTACAGATTCCCCTGCCCAAAAAAAAAATCTATACAAACAAACAAACATGTTTGTCCCTGTAGTTTCATGCAGTATTTTCCCCTTACTTGACAATCTTGGTAGGGCAGGGAAGTGTGGGTGGGTGGGTGGCTGACCATATGCGACCAGGTAGGTGGGTTTGACTGTCGTCCTGGGTCATCAAGGTCGTTGGGTGGTGGTCATGGATGGGTATTTTGAGTGGACATTCTTGGCTTGATTCCTGCATTCCATCCCTCCTTAGCTTGGTAAATAAAAATGTGTGGGCTGTCTGTTGAATTCACATTCAAATTTCTGTCATGGCTGCCTAGACATGCCAAAATTGAGTTGGAAATAAATGAAAACATAAAAACAATTTGGAAGGCTGTAGTTGGACCCGGGGGCTACGGCCGTGTGTACAACACACTGAGGGCATAAATAATTAACACACTTGTCTTGCTCATCTGTAATACCAGATGTTCCTTTAGGAAATGCTGTTTGTCAGTTTATATAGCCTATTATATCTAGTAAGCACAGCTAACCCTCCCTAAGTAGCCAGGGCAAAAGTATTTAGTTGTGCTACAATAATATACCAACTAATTGTACGTCAAAATGCATTTCGTCTCGTTTATGGGTGATAGAAATAGATGGATTGTAGTCCGTCCAAACAGTTGTGGCTTACGGATACAGGATTTTGACACGATTACTTTCTTTAGTGTCCAATTCAGGAAGTATGTTGATGAAACCTGGTTCATTGACATGCTTGCGTTTGTGTGTGCAGTATTACATATAAATAAGGAGTTTGCTACTCTCTCCAGCTTTCGGCCCAGGACTCCACCAATATTTTTTCAGGGAAGTCAGGCTTGAAAACCTATGCTATAGCAATTTATTCAGCATGGCCCTCTCGATGGCTCACAGCGAGCCCAGGAATCGCAGCCCTCCAGGGTCCATGGGCATTAACATTGGCATAAAAATGGAGGGGGTGATGGATGCGTGGATGGGAGAATGCCCCCCACATCTCCAAACCACCCCAGCAGGCTACAAAATACTAGGTTTTTAGTATTCATGGATTTTTGGATGGCTGTAATTTCCCAAGTGGGCATGTTTATGAAAGAGGATGTTTGTGTCTGGGTGGATCTTCTCAGTCTTGGAGTGCACTGGATCTTGTGTGTCTCGCGGTGGCGAGAACAACAGCACACCGTGTCGCACATCGGCTCTGACTACAAATTGAATTAGGCCCGTGTTTCCTCTCCAGTGGCTTCATAATTAGTCATTTCGTTTTTGTCATGACACTGCTGCAGCTGTAGCCGAATAAAAATACCCTTTCCAACCCGGGCCCCTTGTCGCGTTCCGCAGCTGATGAGTTCAGGTGACGTCATGGGTTGAGAGGAAGGTTGAGGCTATCGTTCACCTTTCTTTACCCCGTCTCAGGGATTTAAGTCCATCAAAGGAAGAAATCTTATGAGGCCAGCCTAGGCAAGGGAGGTGTGGTTTTCCCGCTGCGTTCCGGCTAGGCCGTTACGTCTTATGCTTCTGGGTCTAAAGCCAGTAATCTTCAGGCTTAGCCATAAAAGGCCCTTCCTAAAGGCAGCCTCCGAGTTCCACACAAGGCATGGAGTCTCCGTAATGTGCTGCAATCAGGCTCACATATTGTTCTTCTCTTCTCCCTGTACACGACCCTGCCAGATTTCAGTGGTAGACTATTCAAAAAGTTCTCAAAAAATAACATGCTTGATTTCTCAATTGAGATAGTTGATTCCCTTCATCCTCACAAAGCAACACACTGGGGGTTTTCATATTTTGATTTCAGCTTTCTCATTTCTGACATGTTTTGTCTGACTTTTCTGTAAGCGAGATCGCTAGTTTTCCCCCCCTGTTATTATTTATTCTCTCTCACTCCCTCTTGACTGGGAGCAGATGAGTTTAACTATTAATGGGAGTTGGCACAGACAATGTGTCATCTACATCAAGCCACCTTTCCTCTCCCCAGGAAAGTTTGTCTAATCCATTTAGCCAACTCTTTCCATTGTGCTACACCACATAAGCCGCCTCGAGGCCTTGACTCGTACCTACTGCCCCACCAGGCGTTGTATCTTATGAATACAAATGTAGTATTTAGATAAAATCTGTATCGTTTTCATCAGTGTGATTCTGATAAGGCTGAGGCTGATTGAAATCGATGATTTTCACTTGTAAGATGTTTACAGAAAAAATATGTTGTGCCGTAAAAATATTGTGTCCGGAAAAAAAATGGGGAATATATTAAAAGAAAAGGCTATTGGAATGGATGATATTCATAGCCGGCTCAGCATGGGAATACTTCATCCTTAATGTGTTAATGCTTGTCCATTACTCATAGTGCTTTTCTCATAATGGTGATAAGGCAATATAGGTGATGTTATTAAATATTTGCATAAATCTTCTCTGTGGAACTCATTGTGTGAGCAATGCTGAGTAGCAATATGTCAGTTGTGCTTTGAAGTTTGCAGTTGTGAGTGGTGATGATTGATCCAACAATTTCTGGATGAGAATTGAGTTTTGAAGAATATTTCTTTATGGATACAGTTTTCGATATTGTACATTCACAACAACATTCAGGGCATTTAGCGGACGCTTTTATCCAAAGCGACTTACAATAAGTACATTTGTCAGAAGAAAGAGAAACAATATATCGCTGTGTGTACAGTAAGGATGGTCATAGTACCAAGTGCCAAGCACTTACAATTGTAAGGTTAACCCATTCCCCATATACAACACCGATAGCTAGGTTAAGATGATATTGTACCATCGGTTAAGCGAAGGAAAGAAACACAATGGCCATACGAGGCCACAATCAGCACCAAGGAACCAGACAGAAGCAGACGGGGACAAAAGGAGAATTCCCTCAACAATCTGAGACGAGTCCCAGTTTTTCGGTGAGCGGCTGCAGCGGCAGGCGGGGGGACGCTCCCTTAAAGAATGTGTACGATGATGGCTTCTGTCAGGCTCTAGCAGGCTGTTATCCTGCCATTAGATCACATTCATCTTCATTCCCAGTCGCCCGACGTCTGCCCTGATAACCCATTTGTCAAGGCCTGGCGGAGGATGCCCCTATCGCCGCCCGCTGCCCCGCCCTCCGGGCCCACTTGTCTATGTGGGGATGTACTGAAAGATGCTCTGGGACATGGGAAGATGCAGTGTAGAGATTAAGCTGGGCGGTGGGCAGTATGTGTTGGGGTCGGCTAGGAAGTCATTGAAGCTAGTGAGCGCTTGGCCGGTATAACTGATCCATATGTGGTCTCCCCGTAGCACTGGACTCTCTTAAGTACCTCCCTCCAATGGATGGTGAGGTGTTCCATTCCATGTTCTTTCTCCTTCTCGGCCGCTTTTCCTCTCCTCTATCTCCGTGTAGATTCATGTTTTTTCGGCGTACTCTGCACCATGTTTTTCCCCAGAAGTTTTGGGCACCTGGATTTTGAACTCGATCAAAGACTATTGAGTGGGGAGATATTTGTTTTTGACATTAGCATTCAGTAAGAACCCATGAGGAGGACGTCCCCGGGGGTAATTCCAACTCTCACGCTGGTTTCATGTGTGTGACGTCTGTTTGGCGTATAAGCAGGGCCCCCCAGATGTTCAAAGAATATTCCACTGCTATTAACCGGTGGGGATGCTAGGTTTTGTGGTAGGTATTCATAGCTAGCAGTTGGGGGTTGGGCATATCAAAGTAGTTTTTTCCGGGGTTGAATCTTTGCTCACTTCTGATTGGGTCTCTCTTGTCTTCTTGCGGCCAGCCTCAGGCGAAACATGATCTTGACGTGTACACAATTAAAAAAAAAGTATAACATTTCCACGTCAGGATAGAGAAATGTATTTGAGTGGTCGATTCTGCTTCAAACATTTAGCGGTGATTTATTCTGGGCAGCGTGAGTGGTCCGGGGGAAACCATGCCAGGTGCACGGTTCATGCCAGGACTCCATTGCTACACGTTTTATCTGATGTGTCTATTTGTTCAACTTGACCTTAAACGACTAATTCAGAATAATAGCGTTGCACAGTCTGTTTAGTAATATTGTCCAACTAATTTGGACATTTTCCTCTCCGGCCGCTCCGCGCCCAGAGCCAGCTCGCTGTCACTGTGTGCGATGCCAGCGCCTCTCAATGCCAACGCGGCTTAAACGAGCTGGTGCTCCATACCTAATGCTTCACAAGTTAACCTTTTATGGTTCCCAATAGCGATCGTGTTCCTGCCCGTGTGTTGTTTTCACCTGCCCCCTCTCTGCTGGCTTCCACGTTAATACTCCCGCAGATTAACCACCTGCTGGTTCTCTGTGGCCCTGAGCCGGTCACTAGGAATGACTGGAGGGATGAATGAGGAAGTAATGGCTCTGGCCTGGGATTGATTCACCGGCCATGCAGATAATGGGCCTCAGGTCTGTGTTAATTTCCCAGTATGGTATTGGGGGGCGGGGGGGGGGGGGCTATTCACCTTGTTTTTTTGCAGACAAGTTTTGGGGTATAAAAAAAACAAAATAAAGTTTAGATCACAGTGTGTCAGTCAGGTTTCACAACAAGCCGAGGAAGACACAGTCGATCGCAGCCAGCTAGACAGCCTTCTAATTAATTAATTAGTTGTTTGGTGACTCCAGACAACTTGTAAATAAAGATGAATGGCGGTAGGGAATTCGGAAGACGCCAACAAGTTGCTAATGGGCTGACAAGCACGACCGCAGGGGTAGTAGGTTGAGAATAACGAGTGAGACGGGAGAAGTCTGCACAGGCGCCTATGACATGTCATGCAGTCGGCCCCCCACCTTTTAATATAATCCCTTTACATGTTGCTGATGAAAAGACAAGATGTAACGTTCCTTGTAGATCCACTGGCAAGATGTTTGCACAGATGAAGAGACAGAGAGAGGGAGAAATCACAGCTAATCTTCCCCTAGTCCGGCGGCTCTATCAGCAGCTGGAGCACCCCTGATTCCCTGCCAGCGTATCTGTCCCACCGTCCCTGCAAACGTCCCTCTAACAGCCCTGGGGACCAGGCGTGTAATCTCCCATCTATACTGAACAAGCGCTACAATTGCCGCCCCTTAGGCACAGAGATTACTCTCAAATAAACCATGTCCCTAATTAATTTGCTGTAATCTTGGGCTCATTTTGCGCTCTCCCCTCAGCAGTGTCGGGAGATAAAAGGTCCTTCCCAGCCCAGTGCAGCTGCACCGGCCTCCGCCACCTCACCCATCGCCTAGTCCAATTAGATCTGTAATTACTTGTCACTGCCACTCTCGCGGTTTATTAAGCCTTATTCTGGTCCTTTGGAGAATTACATTTGGGAAAACATGATCATAAATGGTAACCCCGGCCAAAAAGAGAGCAAATTAGATCGCTGAAATGGATCCTGCCAGCTCAGTTAGTGTGAGAGGGGCCTGTAGGTTTAACGTCTGCCACTTGGTGGGGCTGTTGCCCCACAGTAGATCTAAAGGACGGTCAATTACTTGAACACAAGGCCAGCATTGAGATATTCCATAAAGATAGTTTGCAAAAATAAGTTGTGCACATTTGGTTAAGCTCATTTTTGGCTAACATTCCAATTATGTACATGTTACATTGTTTATTCACTCTTTTCCCATATAAAAGTAAAAGTAAGATTTACCGGTATACTTTTTCTCCGAGGCACCTCACAGCATCATTAAGACATGCTTTTAATGACAACAGAAAGTGGTGCACAGATGGCACCAACCAACACTATATCTGAAGGGCATGGAATCCTTTGAACTCATCTGGTCGTTTCCTGTACTTGCATTCATGGCGCTCTTCATAGTGTTTTGGCATGCTCAAGCATCCCCTCTTGCGCTTGACTGACAGAGGAGACGGCAGGGAATGATGAATGGCTGAAAGGGGAAAGCCATCTGACATTCTTCCCATGGACAAGGAGTCCCCACCTCCCCGCATCCCTCCGTCACCCTGCGGAGGAGAGCTCGACTCAGGCAAAGGCCAACTCCGTCTTTATTACCACGTGTCTGTCTCAGCCATCTTCTCCGCACGCACGCCGCCGCTCGCGCACACACACACACGCACGCAGCCAGCACCACACACGCCGGCGCGCACACACTGTGGAGAGGGTGGCACCTGCAGACTGGCATCTGTGTGCCAATCTGTGTACCACCGCGGGGGTGGGGGGGGGGCATCGCAGCAAGCCAGGGCTGGAGAGGAGTGCGCTGATCCTGGGAGAGACCACTTGCCGCTAGGCGGTGTTTTCACTCTGTCATGGGATCTATGGGTAAACAAGGCGCCAGGTGGGCAGCTGTGCCCGTCCACCTGCCTTCCTGCCCGCCTGAAGGGGTGATACGAGCGGCGGGTGTGAGTGCTCAGAGCATGAATATTCATGTCTATCTAGACGAGCTGCATGCGCACCATGCTTTTATTTACATATGAGGCTCGAGAGGAACTTCCACGCAGCTGTGGAAGCGGGATAGCTCGGTTTCTTTGTCCTTGTACGTCTCACTGCTGTGTATGTGTGTGTGTGTGTGTGTGTATTTGTGTAAGAGTGTGTGTGAGTGTGCATGTATGCACCGGTGTCTTGACGTATTCATTAACTGTTCACCTGTTCCTCAGGTGCTTTGGCCCGAGTTCGGCCGTCAAGCCGGGCTTGCTCCTTAATTGGCCGCAGTAGCACATTACATCAAACAGCCATTTGCTCATTAGCTCCCTGTAATTATCTTCCACGGGCCACAGTATGTCATGTTGTGTTGTTGGTTGCCTGTTGCTCGGTGGAAGGAAAACACAGGTCAGATTCATGTACAGCAACAACAACACAAATATGATCGCAGTTGTTTATATTATCGGAGCGTTTTTTTTCTCAAAGTGTAACTCTGTTTCAGCTTGAGTTCTAGGAAGGAGGTGGATGTGTTGTTATCCCCATGGTTATATCCCCATGGTTTCGCCGCACACTGGGGTGCCATAAGCTACTACGAGTGTCTTGAGAAGCTTATTACCTCTCTCAGACACAATTAACAACATAACCGCTCCCCACACAGAGATCCACACCTCCACACACTGACCCTCTGATGCCTCTGCATACCCTCAGAGGCATCAGAGGGTCGGGGGAAAACGTTCACAAACCGATTGGCGGACACTGACGGAAAAAAATACAGTTTTGGGCATTTTGAACATGGGGGCTCCTCTCCCCTCCTGTAGGTGGCTTGTCTGATCCGGGTGCCCACAGAGGTGGTGAAGCAGAGGACCCAGGCCTCCCCCTCCTCCACCACGTACCAGATGCTGCTGGCCACGCTCCGGGAAGAGGTATAGTCCCGCTATGCTTCTCCCTCGCTCCGGCTCTCACACCTGCACACACACAAGCCGCACCCCGCATGCCTTTAGGGCTATTGTGGTATTATAGTGCATGCAATAATGCTCAGTGGAGTTTGTAGACCCACTTAGGCACGACATCATTCTGTGTTTTTGTGTGTGTTTTCCTATTCCCAGGGTGTCAGAGGCTTGTATCGGGGGTACAGAAGCACAGTTCTCCGAGAGGTAGGATCCCTTCACACACGTCACACGTCGCATTCATTCATTCATTCACTCATTCACTCACAAATCAACACACCTGCCAACACAAACCAATGCAGGAGCTCAAGTTTGTACCTCTGAGACGGTGGTAACCGGAGCGCATTCGGTGCCATTCAAAGTCACACACAGATAAAACAACCGCCGGCCCCCTGCAAGACCAAGCAGGGACTTTTTCCAACAGGCCGAAGAAATATTGAGGCTTTCCACTGTTCTGATTAGAAGCAATTTAATTTCTCCTGGGCTCTGTTGGGGTTGCACATATTGATGTATGGGTCTCTCTTTCTTCCCCTCCACTTTCATCTCTTTCAATTATAAACGAAACACCAGCTCCCCTCCTATTGCAAGTACAGCTGATTAATTAATGCAATTAGAGGTGTTATAAATGCAAAACAAAACGTGGATAAATGAGCATTGAGCGGCTCTCCCTTGATGGGCGCTCAGTTTTTGGTAATGAAGCTGCCGCTCCAGGCCTGTGATTCATGGCGTTCCATTTAATCGCACCTGCACTGCATGGTAATGCTGATGGATACTGATTCTGGTCCACAAGGCGAGCAAGACACAGGCACCCCACCCCTTACCCCCTTCCGTCCTTAACTCCACCTCCCCGTTCTTACCGCCCCACCCTGACACGGTCAATACAATAGTTACAATAGTTCCATAATACAATTGCAAAGGAGTAGCAAAGAACTGTGTGTGTGTGTGAAGGTGACACTGTTTTTCTCTGGGAAGGGAAGTGACGGTGTTTGTAATACGTTTGTGTGTGTGTGTGTGTGTGTATGTGTGTGGTTTGTGGGGTGGGGGGGGGGGTGCGGGGTAATCTAGTTCCCTACCGCCGCGCTCGGCTGTACTTATTTTCTGCCTCACTAAATCGATGTTATTCACGCAAATTCCATCTGGACAGCCGGTGGGTGGTGAAAAAAAAGGGGGGGGACAACAAGACACTGTGATTTCTCTGAGGGTTTGTGAATAAATGAATACATTTGGAGGCTGGGCCACCGTTTGCGTGCATACTAACTGCGTGAGATGAAATGCAAACGGCAAAGGCGGGGAATTCTGGGGGCTGCGGCAGTGGCCCGCGGATCCTCTGCTGTGATAGGCTTTGACGTGTGTCAGGGCGGTAATTCATTTTCTCGCGGCTGCCCGGCATTGCCCGCCCATCTCCCCGTCTTTGGCCGGGCGACCCTGTCAAGATACGTTTGTTTATGTGCTGCATGGTTCCCCCCCCCCCCCCCCCCCCCCCACCTCGACATACACACTCAGCGGTCCCCCTAATTGTGATCCTTCGTCACGCTGTATATTCATTAGGTGGCCGTCAGAAGCCATCTCTGATAGGCGTGACATCACACCAGCGGAGCGTGGGAGAGGGTACTAAAGGGTGCGGGAGGAAATGCAGAGGCAGCGGCGGGCAATGAAACCTGTACCGGATCTCGAACCTCATTGTCCTGCTGCTGTCAGGAGCCAAACCCCATCACATATCTGCTGAACACACATTATCATGGCCCGTGCATGCTCTCACTGCTGAGCAACGGATATCAAAAGCCTTGTTTAGCCTTTTAGTCTTGGGCTCTGCAATTATTCCATGTTATCGTTTTGTGTCTATTAATGGTATTGTATCGTTGAAATGTAGATGGCAACAGATCCAGTGACCGTACTGAATACCGTAACACAGTAAAACCGTCCTTTAAATTTCTATTTACTTCAATGTAGTGACTCTCAGTTAGACAGTTTAGAATGTTTTTGTTTCAAAAGCATATCGTGATATTTATCAATATTGCGTTAAATTCCCTATCATTTTTGTGATCATTTTCTTTAAATATCGCCTAGCCCTAAAGACCTACACAAGTCAGACCCCCGCAGGGGAGCTGCCTTGGCTTGAGAGCACGTCAAATGAATTACTTTATTTGGTTAAGCTGGTGTGAGATGCTCATTGGCTCTAAATTAAAAAAGGAAGACTAAGTATTGTCATTCTGCTAGTTTACATGAAGGGTTGTCCTTGCCGCCAGCTCCGTGGTAAGCTGTTGTTTCGATTGAAATAATGCAATGATTGCTTGTTCGATATTGACGAATATCGAGGAAATGTTATCTTTAACTGGCTCTTCCTATAGTTGTCCTTCTCCTCGTCGTTGTGTTGCGCCCCAAAGTGACCTTTGTTCCCCCCCCCCCCCCGCCGGTGTGATGGGATCTCACTGTTTCATCCTCTCAATATCAACGGTTCCAAGTCTGACCATTAGATGGCATCCAAGGCTTAGCTCTAGACATTAGACCCTGCTATATTTAAATGATCTGGCTCTCTCTCTCCCCCTTGCTCTCTCTCTCCGCTCACATCATTCCAGGCTTTTTTTTTTTTTTTTTTTTATATATTTATGAGCAGCAATCACCTCGGTGGAAATGAAAGCTTTTAGTTATTTATTTTTTGATGGAGTGTCTTATATTTTTGTGCTCTAAAGCAGTCAGGTAATCTGGGCTGTGATCTCAACAGCTTGAGTAATGAGCTGCAGTCAGGTTATTAGATAGCAATTTGCTGATTTGTGGGGAGTGGGGTGTTGGGAGCGGCTGCTGTAAGTGATGCTGACTCACACCGACACACTGGACTGATGCACCTGGAGGTCCCCCCCCCACCCCCCCTGATTGACTGGAACAGAAACCACGCCACTTCTGCTCACTTCTGTGTTTTTTTTGTTTTTTTCTTCCACGGATCCATATTAATTGCCTTCCTCAAAGTTTCTTCCCCTATTTTTTTACTGTCTCGACCACCGCTTCATGACAACACACACCATGCATTTTGTTTCTGTTTAAAGGAGAAAAGACTGGAAAAGTTGAGCAAGCTCGCTTTAAAGTGAGACCCCACCCCGACTGGCGGATCAGTGACAGTTATTTTTGGTTGTTAAACGTTTCTTTCACCGGTCAAAGGTCGTCTGCATCATGCTTCTTAAGCAGCCCCTCCTTCCTTCTCTCCCTCCACCGATCACACTGGACTTCCTGGCAAACTGACGTTTTGGATCTGGCAACCGCAGACAGGCCTTATGAAACACCTCTCCTCCCTCCTGGCCCCACACCGACCAACGATGGCTCACCACTGCATCCCCCCCCCCCCGCCTCATATTTTCGCTCCCCTTCTGCTTTTTATTCCTTTTATTTTCTATCCGCAAAGGATGGAAATGACACACAAACTCCTCCCCGCTGACACATCACCGCCGTCAATAAATGCTGCTCTTAGGTTGTCATTCTAAAAGGTCACAGCTTTTTTCTTTGGTTCCTTTATTTTTGTTGTTCTCTCTCTAACTCACTCGTACACATTCTTCTCCAACTAACCTCTGACCCAACAATTAGTCTGAAATCTCATTGTTTACCCATCTACTTTGGCTTTGTCTCACCAAATTCTGTATCTTAAAGGGTGTATGTGTGTGTGTGTGTGTGTGTGTGATTCCTCAAAGGGCCATGACCTCAGACACAACGGGGACCATTTTGTAAAGGGCCAAGCAATTCAGCTGTTCCATTCTTCATCGTGTCGTTGCATCATTATTTTTTTATGTCTGAAAAGCGCTCCCAACACGCCAAAACAAGGGGATTTAGTTTATCTCCATGTCAGGTTAAAGCCTAGCACAATTTCATATTTTGGGATGGCATCCATGTTGAGTTGTGTGACGCATACTGTAGCTGGAAGGCGTGTGCAGAATCGCTCTCATATCCTGTCTGGGTGATCTGATCCACAGCGGCTAATGTTTAAACACCCTCATGTGACCCAGAGCAGAGAGAGAAAGAGAAAGAGAGAGAGAGAGGGAGAGAGATGTGGGCAGATTTATGGTGTTTATTTTCCTTTTGCATATGCACAGTGAGGCTTTATGACCCTGTACTGTGTGTGTGTGTGTGTCAACTTCCCTCCGGGAGATCTTTCCCAATGATATTAAAAAAGGGCACTAACAACTTGATTATGGTGGAAACGCACACACAAATTTGTGAATAGACAAATATCCACAGCGAGAATTTCTAATCTTTTGAACTGAAATCCAGTTGGCCATTATTGGCTTAGTGCGAATAAAAGTGAATTGTTTTGACATGTGCCAATGGAGCTCCCTGATCGGCATGTGATCGATAAGTAGAGGCCCATGGGACACCTGTTGACCTATTGAAGTTTGACCCCTGACCCAACATTGGCTGACACTGCTTTGTGTGCATATGCGTGCCTGTGCACGCGCGCTCCATAATATGACACTGACAAAACAGCCAACCCTGGCTATGAGAAGGGCGCTAGTCTGCTGCAAGTGGGTTGGCCATCGGGGTACATAGTGTCAGCACATATTTAGAGCCACTGCGATCCAGGAGGAGCAGAATCTATCTGCCAGATCATAGTTGAGACTTGAATTATCAGTGTGTCATTCCAAATGGCCGTGCATGCATGTCCTTTGAGGTTTCAATTCATGGATTTTACTATTCCTCATGTTGTCAACGCTGTGTGTGTGTGTGTGTGTGTGTGTGTGTGTGTGTGTGTGTGTGTGTGTGTGTGTGTGTGTGTGTGTGTGTGTGTGTGTGTGTGTGTGTGTGTGTGTGTGTGTGTGTGTGTGGGGGGGGGGGGGGACCTCGATGGAGCATGCTTTTTTACGCTCCTCTTAAAGACACAGAGATAGGGACACTGAATCCTCGTTTCATGGAAATCCTTCAGCTTCTATCCGTCCGCCTGTGTGACTTATGGCTCTCCTTTGTGAGCAGTGGGGCCCGCTTGGCGTGTTTTTAGGTCAAGCAGACCTTCACAGTGGAGAAAGCCTTTCCTTGTTGTGTTGTTTCGTTTGGCGGGAGGTGAAGGCTTTGCTTTCTGTCACTGGAAGGCCGATATGGCTTTACCGCTCCTGTCACAGCAGGGATGAATGGCTCACTCCCACCACTGAATGATGGATGGATGGGTTCCTCCCCGCTACAAAGAACGGGGACGTGCCTGCCGTTCACATCAGGAGAGGCTGGAAGAGGCCGTGTGTCTCTGTCTTCCCCTCCACGCCTCAAACACACAGTACAGCATGTCCATGGAGGACGGCATTATCCTCTTTCACACACTCCCTCAGGGACCTCTCTCTCTCTCTCTCTCTCTCTCTCTCTCTCTCTCTCTCTCTCTCTCTCTCTCTCTCTCTCTCTCTCTCTCTCTCTCTCTCTCTCTCTCTCTCTCTCTCTCTCTCTCTCTCTCTCTCTCTCTCTCTTGCTCTTTCTCTCCCCCCCCCCCCCATCCACAGATGTGCAGACTAAACTCTGATGACCTCCATAGAGTCAACTGCTGATTCCAAATGGCCGTAGTATAGCCGGGCTGTTAACCATTGTCACACTGACTGAAGGCCGAATCCCAATTTGACAAATTGCTCGGCTGTACATGTAGATTTGCGGCATACTTCCCCCTCGCGTACACACAAACATGCCATGGAAGTACAAATGCCTGCAGCCCAGCAAAGATCTCCATCGAGTCCTGACATGGATCTTCGCACATGAACACACTTGCATTACTCCACTATGAGTTGGAACGGTACACATCTTAAGGTTCTCTCCTCCCTGTTTCCACATCCCGCTGCTGTGGGGTGGGTTTCAGTGCTGCGGGGTGGACAGTGGAGAGCTGTGCCACTGTGGGCCTGGTGGTTGTGCTTGCTTCCCTCAATTTTCTGCACGTTTGCTTCAATCAGAGCAGAAAACCACCAGCCCGCCACATGTTCCTAGTAACACACACACACACACACACACACACACACACACACACACACACACACACACACACACACACACACACACACACACACACACACACAGTGAGTGCAAATATGAGATGTGTACGCTCACAGCCTTATGGGAGCCCCAGCATAAGAAATAAAAACAATCATTATTCTGCATGGCATTAAGTTGAGATGACCAAGCCATAAAAGTGGTCCATCGCCCTAACTTTCAGTTGCTCTCCTAATGTCAATAATTATCATAATAACACACAAATAATGATGTGTTGTGTTAATGGCCCACGGTGCAGACATTGCGCCAGGACGTGCTCGGCCTGTCACCCAGCAGTAATTAGTGAGACACGCATGACGCTACCCTATAATTCCATCCACTTCTCAGCAGCGAGGGGAGCGATGTGAAAGTAAAGGTGCAGGGAGTGCGCTAGGGCCAGGGCGAACAAGCATCACACCGCAGCCAGACATGTAATTAGAGGTTAACCTCACTCTCCTTAAACAACCACCGCCAGCTCCTCCATGAAGGGAAGCGCTACGCGTCTCCTTCCCCCTCCCTACTGGCCCTCTCCGCCTCCGCTTTCTCCACCAGCTTTCTCCACCAGCTTGTTTTTGTTTTTCATGCAGCGGTAATTGCAATGTACGGTATATTGCAACACCTCAACGGACACTTGGAGGAGTCACATGGTGGTAGTTTCCAATGCAGTGTGACAGTGTTCCCCTAGCAGAAAGTGAAAGGTGATCCTTTGTAAGCTACGATCTCGACCCCAACCCGTTGGCTCCTGTTCCTCAGCAGCATCTAGTTAGAGGCCCAGACATCAGGGCTCACGTTCATCCTTAGGTCTTCACCTCATGACCGTCTTATGACCATCATGAACTCATAGGGGTTCACTGTGCTGCACCGCTTACTATGTTGTGTCTGTGCAGCTCAACTCAATGAATACAGTCTAATTGTGTGTAATAACAACCACTCCTGGCTTGGCATAACGTGTTCCTGTAGACAATATTTTTCGAATTGATCACAGTCGCATGTGCGCGTCTGTGTGTGTGTGTGTGTGTGTGTGTGTGTGTGTGTGTGTGTGTGCACCAGTGTTCACTTGCCGTCACTGCCAATAAACCCTCGTCTCACCGTAACCCCTCTGCTCCATCCAGCTGGGCTGCAGCATTTCTTATCTTTATCGTTGGACTGCGTTCAGTTGGCCCTGTGGCTCTTGAGTGGTTGGCTGGAGCTCAGCTCTGCGTTGTATTGCTCTGGGCACCACTCCCAGGGAGCCGCCAAACAATCACCGAGCCCCCCACCCCCCCCCCCCCCCCCGGCGCCTTTTCAATAATTGTCTGCCGGCTAACCAGGTGTGATGAACCTGCGTGTCTTGTCTGTGTGTCTGTCTTGTCTGTCTGTAGTACCAGGCTGTGCTCCAACCGGCTGATGGTGGAGTCCGGCTACCGCTCCCGTTACCGTCCAAACCTACACCAACACAAGTGTTTTCTATCCTCAAACCCTCCTTCCTCTCCTCCCACCCACCCCTCCCTCTCCTCTCCACCCCCCCCCCCCCACCCCACCCCCCCAACCTTCCCCCCAACCCCACGGGCTGCCATAGATCTCCTGCTGTCAGCAGCTAATTGGTTGACCCGCAGGGTGTCCTGTCTCACACCATACCGCCATTGATATCGTCTGTCATTGGCTCTGACAGATACAGAGTGCTGTGTTTTCTGTGTTTTCTGTGCTGTGTGTAAAAGGCTAGCTGAAGTGTGTGTGTGTGTGTGTGTGTGTGTGTGTGTGTGTGTGTGTGTGTGTGTGTGTGTGTGTGTGTATATGCATGCATACATATATATATATATATATATATATATATATATATATATAGGTTTCACTCTACAAGATGCCAGGAGTGGGTGGACTGTTATAAGTTGTAGTGTTTCCACATTTCACTAATGTGCATGTTATTTAATGTTTCCTCTCACATGTTTAAGTGCTAGCAGATGGCCTGTTAACCTTGGTGACCATGGACACAATTTGTTTTCTTATTTAGCTAGCTGCCATTGTATAGCTTCTTTACAGACCTAATGTTTATTAGCAACAGGTCACACCCCTGCATGCTTCATTTAACTGCTGGGTTAGGGATACGTCTCAAGCACAGGTGTCCATCGATAATGGAGTGTGTGTGTGTGTGTGTGTGTGTGTCTTTGCTTTATTTTCCTGGCTCATTGCCTCGCACATCAATCCCCAAGCCGCAAGCTGCACAACACAGCAAACGAATGGGGAGCGTGTGTGCGTGCATGCGTGGTAGCTGTGGAGTGGGATCACCAGGATCAGTATGAATATGATTCTGGACATTTTTCAAGGCGTCTCTCATGTCAATCGAATGGCAGTCTTGAATGTTGGTCAACGTATTCCAATTCTGAAGAGCCCAAGACCCCTCACCCTAACTCTGTTCCCTTATTCATTTTTTGCTTCATTCTCTCAATCTCACTCTCTTGTCACTCGCTCACTCTGTCTACATCTGTTTCACTTTCGCTCGCCCTCTCTACTACGTTGTTCAAATACACTTTTTTAAAACCCTGTGTTTTCATTGGCTGGATGGAGGACACGGGCCGCAGCTCCAGGCTTTTAACCGTCTCCCTGTTTGAATATAAACACGCACCCTCAGCAAGTTTATTCCCACTCGCTATAGGTCTGTGGAGATGATGATGGTGACGATGATGTTGTGGGGGTAGGTGATAATGAGTGCTGGCTGGTTCCTTCAGGCTCTAGACTATTTCTCACAGCACTAATAAGTTGATGCCTCAAAGGGCACACCGTACCAAAGTGTGTGTGTGTGTGTGTGTTGTTTTTGTATGCGCTCGTTCTGCACAGGTGAATGTGTAGGTGTGTGTGTGTGCATATACACTGTCCCATGTAAACCTCTGCCTGTCCAAACATAATGTTCCATAGCACTTTGTGTGTGTGTGTGTGTGTGTGTTTGGACTGAGAGTGTATGGGGGTCTGTTTTCTGTAAGCGGGAGAGCAGATCTTGGCTTCTTGCTCTACAACCACCTAGAGAGAAGTAATATAAGCCAGACTATCCCCCCTCTCCCCCTTACCCCCACCTCTCTCTCTCTCTCTCTCTCTCTCTCTCTCGCTCTCTCTCTCTCTCTCGCGCGCGCGCTATGTGTGTCACAGAGTCTCTCCACCAGGCCTCTCCTATGAAGTGTGAGGCCAAACACAGGGCTCACACTGTTGGATCACGCTCCCTTTATCGATTGACTTTATTTATGTGTTTATTTATTCAAAAGGGCCCTGAGCCCCACGTCCCATGGGTGCACTTATGTGCTGCACACACACCTGCTGAATATGTGTGTGTGTGTGTGTGTGTGTTTCCATATGTTAAGGTAGGGTCCCTGGTTCCTCGTGACGCGTGTTGTCACTACTTAAAGTGGTGTGACATTAGCTCATATTTATAAGTACGCACACGACACAGCCATGTTTAGAGGCACAACACAGAACGATTTTATGGGCTTACGATTAACAACCTTGGCTTTCACACAGGCCGAGAACGGAAGCGACGAAGCCTAACTCTGGTCTTGAACGTACGTCGTACGATGAAATGTGCACTGAGAAGAACCGCGGATGAACCCTTCGCACACACGCAAACATAAGTCTTTGTGTGTGTGTGTGTGTGTGTGAGAGAGAGAGAGAGAGAGGGAGAGGGAGAGATTTTTTGGTGTTTTGGTGTGTACACACAATTAACGAGAGCAAGCAGGTATGTGACAAATTGTATGCGGTGTGTTTAAAGAAATACCAAGGAGGCCCCACTGTCGTCTCCGGAGGAGGTGGGGCCGTCACCTCTCTTCCGTGAGCAGTTGCGTACCTTGATGTGTATCCAGCATGGAACAACATCGGTTACCAAACAGGTTGCCCCCAACCACCGCTACCGCACCCATCAAACGGTGATTAGGAATGATCCGTTGACACGCTTGGGGGGCAGTGCCACCTGTCCCACTCCCAGGAATGATTTATGACTCCATCAAGCCTAAAACAAATTAAAAACTGATTTCTATCTCTGTCTGCGATGATTGTGTCACTGCTGACAGCTCTCTGACATGTTTTAGGTGACTCGAGCAGATGGAATGAGCGCACAAGTGAGGGCGAGAGAGAGAGAGGGAGATCGAGAGGAAATATATGTGTATAGCTTTGGGCTATTGGTTCCCATGTGCAGGCCCAGTGCATTAGCAGGTCATAAATGTGGATTTAGTCTAAAGGCTCTCCTCGCTAACTCATATGGTGTGTGTGTGTGTGTGTGTGTGTGTGTGTGTGTGTGTGTGTGTGTGTGTGTGTGTGTGTGTGTGTGTGTGTGTGTGTGTGTGTGTGTGTGTGTGTGTGTGTGTGTGTGTGTGTGAGTGAGACAGTGATCCCTCATGCTGAATGAGCCCCACTGATGGCTTCACCATCTGACTCCTATCCGTCTCCTCCTCTACCTTCTTCCACATTTTCTTCCATTTTCTTTTTCTTCATCCACTTTATCCTGTCCTATTGTATCCTGCCTGTTATTAAGATGGTACCGCCCTCTTAGAAAACTTGCCCAGACCATGGCCACCTTTGAATGCAGGTGTTGATTGACATTTGGGCGATTGTATCTCAAAATAAAATCTTTAAGCTTGCACTATTTGTCCTGTTCCTGGAAACACAAATGATCCAGCCAGAGAAATATCTGGGGCTGACTTATGCCTGAAACGTGATCAGTTAATATGAGATTCATATGAATTACAGTAGTGACCTTATTACTCCAGTAAATAGAGAAGATCTTGCTAAATACCTGGCAATGGAAAGTCTTTAAAGTCAGCCACACTAATTTATAGACTATGAATACAAACTGAATAAATACTTTTGATTAGTTTTGTCCTCTTCTATTTTGTCCGTGCTTTTAATGCCTCGTGCTTTTAATGCTTTATTCTTTATACGTTTTGTTTGCCAAAAATACAATTTTTTATTGCCTTATTTATCTGTTTGCTATTAATATATGTATTTCACATAAATAAAGTTGAAGGGTTGATAATGTTTAATTTGGGCTTACCTGCTACGACTATGTCATATCCGTGTGGTTATTGAAAGTTACCTTCCAGCCAATCACAATATTAGTATTCACCCACGCCTACACCATGGCATGCGTGAATACTCGATACTCGATAGTGATCAGCTGGAGGTGTGGCAGGTGCCTTTCAATAACCGCACGTCATAGCACCATATTTCATGCGAGATGATGATTGGTATGGATGCTCGTTGGTATGCGGGGGCTGTGCTATGACCTATTAAAAGTCATTTGTCAAATTGCAGCCAACTGGTTTGTTCTGTGTCAGGCTCGACGTGAATATATTTTGACATGTGTTTTTTCTGCCCTCCGCGAAGCGCCTAAGGACCTGTGACAGCACCGCTCTCCTCCGAATGCTAATGCAGTTAGCACTCAGACACACACACACACACACACACACACACGCACACAAACGCACACAAACGCACGCACACACACACTGTCAGCAGAATGACACAGCAGACACAGGCTCTGTGTTCTGATGATATAGTACCTGACAGTCATGCTAAGTGGCGCTGTCAATGTTGATCGCACGCAAACACGACAAAGTGTGTGTGTGTGTGTATGTGTGTTTGGACACACATGAATCCGTGAAATCCATTTTACAGCAGAAAATGTATTCAAGAGTGCAAGCAAGTGCAATGCCTTTTTAAAAGATGGAATAAACGCACACAAACGTGTGTGTGTGTGTGTGTGTGTGTGTGTGTGTGTGTGTGTGTGTGTGTGTGTGTGTGTGTGTGTGTGTGTGTGTGTGTGTGTGTGTGTGTGTGTGTGTGTGTGTGTGTGTGTTGCAAGGCAGTGGGATCCGGTCCCCTGGGGCTCGGCTGGACAACACAGATGTTTGTGGGCTGGGAGGCAGATGATGCTCAGCCCTTCTGGAACACATTGCTGTTGACTTGCAGCACCATCATATTTTCATTACAGTAGAGAGAGAGAGAGAGATAGAGAGAGAGAGAGAGATGCTAGCTCCTATACAGCTTCGACCAGGCTATAAAAGGGTGCTTATACAGATGGAACCATCAGGAGGGTTTCGATTTGTGTATTTGCTAGGCCAGAATGAGTAAAAATGACTTTAAATGAAGCTCTAAATAACAACAAGTAGAGTAAAGTCTAAGGATGCATGAGAAACATTCCAAACCATCATAAAGTCCCATAAAACACTTGGCCGATTTACAAACCCACTGAAGCCACTCAATGCCTAATGTGTTAATGCACAGCACTCGTTGAGTTTATTCTTGCTGAACTATAATATGGAAGCATAGCATTAAAGAGAGTGCCTGTGTTTGGTCATGCTGGGAGAATATTGCTCCTGGTAGCTTTTAAAGAGGGGAACCCAACCACAAAATGCTTCCCTTCGGCGTTCTAGCCCTCGTAATGCAACCTCTACACTGTAAACCAACCCAGTGGGCCGCTCGCTCTGGAACACATCACTTAGTCTGTTTCTCGCGTTTCTGTCTCTCTGTTTCATTTCCCTTTTCCAGCCCCGTTAGTCAACCACTAACGGGGCCGTGTTTTCCGAAACCTCAACAATGCGTTAATGTGTGGGCCGCGCGTGCCGCCCTTTGCTGTGGTGCGGCGTCGGCTGGCCATGTGGCCACAGAAACACGCGGCTGCTCGCCCCCGCCGGGGCTGGAGGGAGCTCCTCAGCCCTCTGGCAACCAGAGGGAAACCCTCAGTCAAAACACCAACCGCTTTCCGCTCCGCCGCAGACTGGTTGCTCAACCCCGTAAAATCCATCTTTTTTTTTTCATGACGATGATGTATAATCAAGGGTTTTGGATTAGGAACGTGTGGAAGGTGGACCACAGCAGCCACAAATACTATAGACCGCTCAGAGGCTATATGGGAAGTGGCCAAATGTGTTCCTAGTATGTGCAGTCAGTGCGGTGGATTACTGGGAATTGATGAAAGTTCCATCTGAAACCAAAAGTGGGACGAACTGAACACTTTTTCTCTGGTTCCCTTGAAAGGAGAACCGAGTTGTTTGCCTGCTGAGAAAGCATTGACACTGTATTTTGTTATTATCTGTTGGGCACCAATAAATAATGAAATATTGCAAAAAGAATTGACTGAGTCAGTGAGAACAAGATGGGCCCGAACAAAAAGTATTGGTTTCATCGTCGTCCCTGAAAGGCGAATCATTGGAGTGTAATGGAGATATTGTGTAACTATCTAAACTGCTTATCCACCACACCTGATGGATTCCTACCATCACCCTGATCTGGTAAGCATTTGCATACACATGCCTGCGCTAGGCGTGTGCGGTGTGTGGTCTGTGTTCGCCGTCAGTGCTTCCATTAAAGTTCATCAATATCATCTGACCACATGTAGCACTCAGGCATTCTGTTTCACACACACACACACACACACACACACACACACGCACACATGCACACATGCACACAGGGGCCATGCCAGGGGTGTCAAACCGTAGTCATAAATCACCAGAGGATCATTCTTCCTGGAACTTCTGCAGAACTCATCTCTGTCTCTCTCTGTCTGTCTCTCTCTCTCTCTCTCTCTTTTTTTTTCTTCTTCTTTTTGCTCTCTCTTTCCCTGCTCTGCTCTGGAAAAAGACTGAACTCATCATGGTGGTAATACAAGACAGGTGTCCTTTATTCTTTTTTTGAATCTCACTTGCCCTCCCTCCCTCCCTCCAGTGGGAGAGCAGAGCAAAGCTCCATTCCTTCCCTGTCCTACACCCCGCCTCTATCAGGCTGGATACCAGACCTGCACTCAACGGACTGTTGGCCTTTTCCTTCCATTAGTATTTAGGTTGGATTTTACTTTTTTTTTTGCAACATCATCTCTGAGGCTTTGGGAGTGCTCGCTTCCTGCCTGCTAACGTTGCCGCTAGGCGGAGTTGTTGAACTAGTACAAATAAAGAACATTTGCTGGTAAATGTTTTGCCATTCAATTCAAATAGAGTTAATGGATATAGTGGATGGAAAAGTAGCAAAAGCAAGCAAAGCAAAAGCAAAATGAAGACGTAGACACTGATGTCTTTGGACTCGGGTAACTTCTGATGGCATCTGCTATTATTTATGACATTTTCTAGACTCTGTTATCAAAAATAATCGAGAGATTAATAGACTGAAAATAGCGGTATGTTGCCGCCCTTAGGGGTGTCTGCAGAGCGTACTAATACCTAAACCCTGATCGGTGTTCCCCGAGTCTCAAACCAAGCTGCCCCCCAGAAGAAAGACAAAGCGATCCAAACATAACAGCCAGCAAGTTATGTCTTCAACTTGGGTGGTATGAGAACAAACCCAGAGAAAAAGTGCACACACACACACACAAGAGTGTGTGTGTGTGTGTGTGTGTGTGTGTGTGTGTGTGTGTGTGTGTGTGTGTGTGTGTGTGTGTGTGTGTGTGTGTGTGTGTGTGTGTGTGTGTGTGTGTGTGTGTGTGTGTGCAAGCGATAAAACGAGGGTTGCAAGGAGCAGAGAAATCTGGTAGGATCGTGACCAGCTGAGTTGTGGACCGGACCGTGCCAGAGGGAAGGCTGTCCAGTGTTCTTGTAGTTTATTCATATCGATGTCCAGTGTGAAAAAAGCAGGGTAGGATCGGGTGAAAGGAAATGACTGTTAATGTGCTGCTTCAACTGGACTTCTTCACACCCTCACTCTAGTTGTTGTCAATTTAAAAGCCCCCCCCCTTAACCCATCGAAAGCCCCTGAGACCTGGGGGTTGGCAAACGGCTGCTGTTGTTCAAAGGCTGATGACACCGCACACACCATCACCTTGTTTATTATTTTCTGTCTTGTTTCCCCCTGCTTTCCTCACTCCTCCACGTGTGGTTTCTACCACCCAAAATATGGCCGGATACTCCAGACTATCGCTTACTGTGGCTCTGCCTAGGAGTGTTTGGAGGGCCTGTGTGTGTGTGTGTGTGTGTGTGTCATTGAAATGTGTTTTCCATGTGTGTGTATGTGTGTGTGTGTGGTCTCTGCATGGCATTTGACCACTTCCTTGGCAGCAGTGTCATTGATCTCCACTATATTTGGCTTCTTGTTGCCAGTCAACTGAGCGCTGGCCAGCCGCGTCCCTCCTGCCAGTCTTTTAATACGCTGTACTTTTCCACACATTTGCATTTTTCTGTCATCTCATTTAAATACAGAAACATCTGTTTTAAAAGGGAAATGTATTTTTTTCTCTCTCATCAAAACAAAGCTCAACAGCCAAAGTTTCCTAATGATAATATAATCCAAGGCCAAGTATTTGGGCACATATTCTTTCAGATAATGTGCAACGCTCCATAAAAAAAAAGGCGGCGATCACAGTAAACGCTTGAAATGTGTCTGTGAGAACACCCCATTAACATTGTGCCCTTTTCTCCTTTTTTATCTCCGCGCAGATCCCGTTCTCGCTGGTGCAGTTCCCTCTGTGGGAGCATTTGAAGGTGCGTATCAGATCTCCAAGCATGTCTGTTACCGGCTGGCCCTCTGTCTTTCGACCTGGCGTTCTGTTTTTACGACCTATCTATTTTATGTGCCGACCCGGCGCTGGGCCTCTCCCACTCCCGCTCCCTCTCACCCGTGTGGTAATTGCCGGGCATTAACGGTCATTAGTCACCGTAATGCATTGGTAGTAAACCTGTAGCCGTGTGCTTACCGACGGACACATTAACAGTCCTCTCCCTCGCATCCCCACTGCCAGAACCGCGTAGTATTATTGTTATTATTATTATTACTGGCCACTTTCTCAATTCTCCTTTTTAATTTGATTTGCTCCATGTAATAATGTTATTCCCCATGTCTCTCCCTCTAATACGCTCTCTCTCTCCCTCCTCTCTCTCTCTTATTTTCTTTAATTGTGTGGCCCTGGGGGGCCACTTCTCTTTGAGAAAGGTTGTTTTGGGGTGTTTTTTTCCTACTTGGGGCTGACGTCATGTCTCAAGGGCGGTGGAGGCGGGTCCCCGGACATTCCATCAATCTGAATCCCCCTTTCAGGCCCGCTACACCCTGTAGATGGACAATACGGAGCACAGCTGTGTGTGTGTGTGTGTGTGTGTGTGTGTGTGTGTGTGATGGAACGCACACAAAGTAGGCCCTCCCACTGTTCGGTCCACAGATTCGGATGCGGTCACCCACAAGCGCCTCTTTGTCCCCAAACGTAAAGACCCTCTCTCTTTCTCTCTAAGCCATCTGGGCCCGTCCGTTACAGGAGAATTGAACGGTTAAAATGGTTCAGTTTTCCCTTCCCCTCCCACTCTCCCTCTCACTCCTCTCCGTCATTCCTACTTTATCAAGTCTTTATGTGATTCTGTCCTGTACTCCTACTTGCGTCACCTGTTAGGCCTCAAACTGCCGACGCTTTTCATGTGCTCTCTCTCTCTCTCTCTCTCTCTCTCTCTCTCTCTCTCTCTCTCTCTCTCTCTCTCTCTCTCTCTCTCTCTCTCTCTCTCTCTTACCCTCCTGTTTGTTGGCCTCTGTCCTCCTCTATTTGTTCATTCATCTTGCTCCTCCTTAAACCCCCCTAGTGCTTCCTGGTCCGACTCCCCGGTGGTCCTGGTCTAGGAGTGCTCTATTCAATAGCTAACGAGGCCTTTGACGCCACCGCGTTCAGGCTACCCTGAACCAAAACAACACAACTCAAACAAACCAATGTCCATGAAGACTAGCCAGCCAATAGGAGCCCACTTTGTCGTGTCTTCTAAAACAGGGGTCCGACCATTTTGATTTTTTTTTTCATTCTTAATAACACAAATAAGAAACAGGATCGATATTAATCTTTGTGTACAAATGTGTGAAAATAATGGGGGGGATGGCGAAGGCCTGGGTTCCACGTAGAGCCGACACAGCTGCGAGAGACTAGACACAAGAAAATGTTCTCACGCCTGCTGCACACTGTACAGTAGATGTGTGCGGCAGAACAGCTACTCATAGACACACACACACACACACGCACACAAACACACCAGAGCTACATTTGTGTCTTGGGGACGTCCACCAGGTGTGTCACCCCGAACCGACACCAAATATGTCTAGGGTTCAAAGGTCAGATCCGTTTTCCTGTGTTTATCTCCTATTATTTATTCATGAAACGGAGAGGGGGGGAGGGGGAGCGATGAGAGGGGGAGGGAGGGGGGGGAGAAGGGGAGGAGAGGAGGACGGAAGAGAGGGAGAAAATCCCAGAGCATGTCGGCCTTTGATGTGGAAAACAAAATCTGTTTTAATCTGCCGTCTAATGGAACACACATGAAGCATCCTGAGACCAAGACCCTGTCTTTCTGTCCTGATCCGTGTGTGTGTGTGTGTGTGTGTGTGTGTGTGTGTGTGTGTGTGTGAGAAAATACTTGTGTGTGTGTGTGAGAAAATACTTGTGTGTGTGTGTGTGTGAGAAATGATGTGTGTGTGTGTGCGTGAGAAAATACTTGTGTGTGTATGTGAGAAAATACTTGTGTGTGTGTGTGTGTGAGAAAATACTTTTGATTTTGTTTATGATCGGGGTGTGTATTTTGATTCCTGTGTATGCATATTGTGTTTTGTGTGCTAGTCAGCGAGCGACAGTATGTGTGAGAAAGATAATGCTTTTCCTCTGTATGCAAATTGAGTGCGTGTGAGAAAGGCAGAGTGCAACAGGTTGAACGTGCATGGGGCACAGTCATAAGAAAACAGAAGAGATAATCACTCCATGATGTTTCTCAATTGCTTCCCCCCGAAAGCAAACATGGCTCACGGTGCAAAGGCCAGCCTGAGTAGCTCATGTTCATTCATCATTGTTTTGAATAGGGGACCGTGCGTGTATGGTCTTGTGTTTGTGAACTCCGAAACATCTCATTTGGTTATAGCATAAAAAAAGTTAACTTTATAGAACCAGATCCAGTCAACGCATGAAGGAGGAATCAAATTTGAATAAATATCTGAAATAGACAATTTTCCTTGAAAGAAAAAGAAAAATCAAGTTTTATACCAAGAATAAAAGCACTAATTTAAATTAAACAACTCTGACTGGGGTGTCTTCACTGTAAACACGAGTGCTATTCCCAGCTTCTTGGCCGTGTTGCCACATCCACTGCCTCAGCGGACTACAAATGGTTTGGATTTGATTTTTATTGTCTCGCTGCCATTGGATGATATCAGTCCCATGAAACCTTGCAGGAAAAAAAAAAGCTGGCCCCTATCTTGCCTATACACAGCCTTATTTGCATGATAAACATTGATAATGATGAAACCCATCTATATACTTTGTATTGCAGTGGAGGTGGTGG
The DNA here is from genome assembly GCF_964030765.1 of Micromesistius poutassou. Classification (NCBI taxonomy): domain Eukaryota; kingdom Metazoa; phylum Chordata; class Actinopteri; order Gadiformes; family Gadidae; genus Micromesistius; species Micromesistius poutassou. Next base: position 13,341,007 of record NC_140272.1, read on the forward strand.
TGGGGGGGTGGTGGGGGGGGCGGGGTGGGGGGTGTTCCCTTTTGGGAGAACGAGGCAGCGTGACATCACCGGGGGAGCCAGAGGGGGAGAGCATGGGGTCACAAAAATAGCCTCGCAGCCCAGTTCCCAGACCCCTGGCCCCCCTGAGCCTGCAGCAGAATGTGTTTTTAATGTCTGGTATCACCAATAACCACACTTCTCTCTCTCTATCGCTCTCTCTCTCTCTCTCTCTCTCTCTCTCTCTCTCCCACACAGACTCTCTGGTCAGAGCGGCAAGGTCACACGCTCTACTCCTGGCAGGCAGCGGTGTGCGGAGCCCTTGCAGGTGCATAGGATTATATGCTTGCGTGTGTGTGTGTGTGTGTGTGTGTGTATGTGTGTGTGTGTGTGGATGAGAAGGGAGGGGTGAGTGATGCTGGAGTGGGCAGCTGGAAGGATGGATGGACGGGTGGGTGGGTGGCAAACTGGTGGTCAGAACTGCTACCAGGGGGAAAAATGTCAGCAGACGCCCGTCACGCCACATTCCTGCGGAGGACTGGACCCAGGCTGGTGGTCGCTGGCAGGGCCGCTCGGCCTCACCTGCACGCCAGACGGCAGGAAGGCAGCGAGCAGCGGAGCATCGCTCGGAGAGCATGAAGAAAGAAATGTCAACATGTGGATCGACCGTTAACCCCCCCCCCCCCCCCCAAAAAAAAATGAAAAGATTTGAATCAAAACAAAATCTAGAAATAGAAATAAAAAAAGGGCAAATTTGAATTTGCTCAGCGAGTCACTCTGGGAACGAGCGATATACTCACTCCCAGATTCCCCTGGATCTGAACATTAACCAATCACATCGGTGTATCTGATATAGGCGGGCCGGAAGGGTTGCTGTTTTACCGACCGGATGCGGCAAGAGTCTTATCTATTGGTTAGCTCCGCTGGTCTGGATAGGTCACCCCTTGTATTCTTCTGATTGGTCGTAGTGTTATCCAAATGCGTGTAGTGATATTTTCAAATGCACACTTGGTGCCGCCCCTCGAGTTGGGCCATTTTAATTACTCGTTGCCAGACCCTACAGCTTTCAAGATGTGGGTCTGGAATTCCGGGCTAAGTCGGTGTATCGATTTAAAGGTAATTCGGACAAAGTGCAATGGAGACCGATTCAGCGAATGAATGAGAAATCCTGTTACTTAAACGGAACTCAGGCTTCCACTCGTATGCACACTGCTGCTATAACTCTTCCAAGTAATCCAGTAATTCCAGTAATATGAGTTGTTCAAACTATTTCTCTCTGTCACAAAGCTTCATCTCGTTGCGCACTCTTCTTCTGTGTTAAAGTGGCACCTAATGGATTTTCTGAAAATTTGGTTTCGATTTTTTCAAAACACTTGAATCTTCTGCTTCTCGGGCCATGGCAGCCTTTTCTGTTTGACAGTGTATCCTGGGGGAGAGATGGACGACCGTGGGCGGGCGCTGAGAAAGGAGATGGAGGGGTGGGAAGGGGGGTGCTCCTGGACTGGGATCCCTGCAGCTGCATCCCCCCCCCCCCCCCCCCCCCCCGGTCACTGGGGCCTGACGGGGTTGGGGGAGACAAGGAAACGAGACCAATAGAGGGTGAACGGAAATCCAAGAGAAGGATAGACTTGACGTTGGAAAAAAACAAGGCAAGATTAGGGATCTGAGAGTGGAGGACTGCAGGTTTTGGCTTACCACTGCGAGGCTCTGGCATTGATTTAGACAGACGAGGACGAAGAGACACGAGAGCCATTTATTTACATGTCACGTACCGATGCCATATTTGATATGCAAGTACAGGTATATCATAAAACCTGGTGGCGTAACCGCCGTACTGACAACTGTCACTACGCGAAGAGTTTATACCTGGAACCCATTATCCAATCACTCTCACTCTAGTAGGTAAATCTTCATTTATTAAGCCCCTTTTTAAACGACGTGTTCCAAAGTGCTGAGCAGATGGCAGACCGACAGCAATAGCACACAAGGAAAAAAAACGGTGTAAACAGTATACACACAAAAACAACCACAAGGACGTATCAGATATAATATATATATATATATAAATAATAATATAAAAACTACCCCCCAAACTACAGAAACATGACAGATGAATTCTTATTGATTAACTTCTTGATTCTGCTCT
>NC_140272.1:13348349-13395849 GCF_964030765.1 Micromesistius poutassou
CTTGCCTTGCACCTCTCCCTCCTCCCTATTGCCCTGCTCTGCTGCTGCTGCTGCTGCTGCTGCTGGTTCCACCACAAACAAACACGTGTTAACGAGAACAAGAACTCAATTCCTCTGCAGGAAAAATCAACACTCTTTAATGTCGTATTTCCAAGCCCTTCCGTCAGCTCTTATCCCGTCTGAAACACGACACAAGACAGCAAAACAAAACCATGGAGAAGCTGCAGCAGCAAACGAGACGAACACACACCTGACGTCTGTTTGATTAGCGTTTTCCTTGAACATGATGGGCTGGTAACCGAAAGGTTGCTGGTTCGATCCCCGGCTCCTCCTAGCTGAGTGTCGAAGTGTCCCTGAGCAAGGCACCTCACCCTAACTGCTCCCGACGAGCTGGCTGTCACCTTGCATGGCTGACGCCGCCGTCGGTGGATGAAAGTGTGTATGAATGGGTGAATGTCAGGCAATATTGTAAAGCACTTTAGGTGGCCACTGGTTACCAAAGAATGCTCTATATAAATGCAGTCCATTTACCATTTACGATATAACAGTCCAATCCTCGGAAATGCTTCTCAGCCCTCGTGGGATCCTCAACAGCAATACTTTCCTTTTGCCTTCAAACGTTAAAACTTTTTTTTGTGGAATAAAAAACAAGATCAAGAAATCATCGTAAAATATCAAACGGATCTCATCACTCTGACGATATCACAGCCCGAACAAGCGTTTACGTTCCCGCCTGGTGAACCGGGGCCTCCAGACGCGCCGTCTTTCATCTCGAGTGTTGGGCTTTGGGCGCCTGGCTGGGGCCTCTCCTCCAGCCGCTGTCCGCTGCGGTGCGGCTGATAAGATTAGGCCTCTATCGGAGAGCGATAGTGTGGCCGTGTGAGCGCCGCACATTTCCACCCTACCTTGGACCCGCCTTAAACCGGTGCCAGTTCACAACTTTGATTCCTTATCTGGGGAGCTTGACCGTGCACACTCAGGGGCGAATTGGCTTTTGTTTCTTCGTGTTATTACGGCCTTTTTTTAATCTTGAAACAACATAATGGCTCTCCACGTTTCCACTCTTGTATGATTGCATGATTTGTATGATTACGCAATGCGGTCTTTATGGCTAGACAGCTTTTTGATCTCTCCTCGGGCTGTCTGTTAATTTCCGTCACGCCTTCAAGACAATGGATGCCTTAGCTCATGGTTCAATAAACAACCAGAAGCACATGACTATGTCTGGAAGCATAAGATTACCGTACAGTGTTGTTGGGCTACCTATCCAGAATAAAGATCCCTTACCGCTGGGGCCCTGTATCTCTTTATTTGATTTTGACCTATGGACAATTTCCTTACAGAAGGGGAATACTATGCAAATCTCACTTCATATTCAAATAACTCACAGTGTGAAGTACAGACACATGTGCACGTTGGCATGGGCTGCCTGCACTTGTCCGTTTAGACTCAGTGCATAGTGGGCCATGCACAAGCATAAGTTGTCGTGGACAAACATACAATTGTATGTGTGTGTGTGTGTGTGTGTGTGTGTGTGTGTGACATCGGAGCGGCAGCAGTTGGTAAACTCCTCTCACACACCAGGTGGACCTGTAGCATGCTGCACTGTGTCAGCACATAATGTGGCAACATGACACTGACAAGCTCATACAGACACACACACACACACGCACACACTCACAAATCCTCAATAAACACTTGGTCACACATGTGCATGCGTGTGTGTGTGTGTATATATTTTATTACTATTTTTTAGCAAAAATCACGTATCTATATATATACAGAGAGAGAGAGAGAGAGAGAGAGAGAGAGAGAGGCAGAGAGGCAGGCAGACAGACAAACATGAAGAGAGATGCAGACAGACAGACATGAAGAGAGAGACAGACAGAGAGAGAGCGGGAGTGAACGAGTGCAGGGCCTGAAGTGCTCATGACTGATGTGATTGGGACAAGCATGTGGTAAAGGCAGGCAATAAAACTCATTTGGTTGCCATCTGTCTCCATGGCCTCCGTGTCAAACAGTTGGCAGTCAGGCCCATACCAGGGATGCACAGGCAGGATAACCATTAGTGTTTACTGAGTCACCGCAGCCTAACTAAAGGGGAGCGCCACAAGAAACACTGAACTTCACTTACAGTTTTTTTCTCAATCGGTTAAACACGTTTTTCTGAAACTATAGCTCAATTTCTCAAAACTCTAAAAACAAAACTGAAAAGAGTTAACCATTTTGTCAAAACTCCACAGATCTCTTTCAAAATGAAACACTGCACTAAAAAACACCTTCTCTCTTCTCAAAACGGATTCTTTCCACCAAAACGAAAAAGCTATCATATGAATATCTCTTACAGAGCCTAAATTACGTAAACACTGGTGTGATCAATTTAAAACACTCCCATCAAAATACTGTTTATATATGTTTTGGCTTCATGAGGCCATGTTACTTATTCAAATGTATAATATTGTTTAGAAATGAGTTTTCTTTTTAGTAGGTTGCAATTGTATGGTACATACAGTATAAATACTGTTGCCATATTGTAATACAATACTGTGAATATATCATCTTAATATTGCATTGACACAATCATATCAGAATAGGATACAATGCATATTTGTCTATCCAATGAGTCATACTGTACACCTATATTTGATACTGCAACATTGTTCTGAGAAGGAAGTACTGTAAAATGTTAAGACCGTCTTTCGGGGGATGACGAAAAGGTAACAAAGCAAATATTTATTTGTTACTGTAACACAGTCAAATGTTCAGCTGACCTGACTGCAAAAAAAGCTTTTCGTAGTCCAACAAAATATAAAAATAAGAATATGAATGTGGTGAAACAGATCTACGTGTACATCAGTCTGTATCCCACCTCCGACCCTGACCAGTCCAGAGGAGCTCATCTACAACACAGCAGAGCTCACCTGAGGCCTCTTTCATGCTCTAACACAGTGGTTCTCAAACGGGGGTACGTGAAGGCACTCCAGGGGGTACGTGAGATTTTAAAATATACATATTTTTTAAAAAGTAGCATCCATGCAAAACTCCTTTAAAAAAAATCCTCCTTTAAATAAAAATAATTATTTAATATATATTTCAATAATATAAAATGAATTTTATATTCAGTAGGCTATTCCGTTTCTTTTGAAAACACAGAGGGACAAGTAGCAAAGGAGGCCAAAACAAAAATGCTTTGCACTGGTTAGGGGGTACTTGGCTGAAAAAATATTTCACAGGGGGTACATCACTGAAAAAAGTTTGAGAACCACTGCTCTAACACAGGATTGAAGTGTTTTGCCATTTGAGTTTGAACAGGTGAGAAGTGAGTGAGACCAATTGGTAACTAGTTGTGGCGTTTTGAAGGCCAGTGTTTTCCAGGTGAACCAAGGGTGCTAAATGATGAGATTTGTGCTTAGAGTTTTGCAAAAATGTAATTTAGAATTTCTATATGAGTAAAAACAATGGCATTGTGCTTAGAGTTTAGCCGTCTGGAGTCTTGTAGTTGATACACGAGCTTCAAGTTTTCAGAATTGTGTGCATAGTTCCTTTTTTGTGTGTATACAATGGAGAAAACCTTTAACGTCACGATGCAAAAACTGTCAGTAAACAGCTTTGCGTGGGGGCGAACGGCAGCAGCCTCCATGTTGGCTCGGGTTGTCCTTCATCGCGTCTCCCGATGATTCCATTGGTTTTGAAGTCACCTATCGGAGCCGTGGGGTTTGTGTAGAGACGGTGTAGCCTGTGTGTGTGTCCTCTAACTCTGTTTGACAGTCTGCCACCGAGGAAATCAAACGCTTCTCCAGCCAGTTACAGTCAACGTTATCGACCTACATAATCTGCAGATTTAATCTTTTTCTGATGAGTTAAAAAAAAAAAAAAGCTCAGCGGTGGTCAGAAGTGATACGAGGGGGTGCTGACAGCAGCAGGTACCGGACATCAACACCGCCCGGCCCAGATCAACCCCCACAGCCAGCAGACTTCCCAATCGTCTCCGGCTTCACATAATCCGCTCGTACGGATTTACGGGTTATTGCTTGTTTTTTTTTTCCTTCTTCTTCATCGTTCAGAGGTCAAATGAGATTGAACTTCAAATGAGCACGATAGTGAAATACTTGTTGTGTGTGTGTGTGTGTGTGTGTGTGTGTGTGTGTGTGTGTGTGTGACTGTGTGTGTGGTGTTGTTAAACAACTCTTCGCCGTGCACATGTTTTGGAAGGCACATTAAAAACTCACATTGGAAAATAATGTGTTGACAAACGTGGGAGTGTGGGGTTTCCCGGGTTGCAATGTCCTCCCAGGGGCGGTTCAGGGGTAGCAGGCGGGAATAGGTACCAGGGGTGGGAGAGATAGCCTCTTCACCAGCATGCCTGTCTGGAAGTCGGGCGGTAGTGTTTAAACTGTGAAGGTCATGGGTGACACCTGTTTCCTGTCTCCTCTCCCAACGTCAAACCGAGTCGCTGTGGGGGTCTTAACTCCCACCCGCACCAAGCACAACCCCCCCCCCCCCCCCCATGAATTTGTTTCCTGCTTCATAGCAAACGATAAATTACAAATGTATGCAAAAACACACTGAAATCAAACCTTGCATGTCCTCCTGTGACCTCCTAGGTAAAACAGACCCATGTGGTATTCATTTTTATTTCACAATTGTAAAATAAACTATGGCTAACCACTTCTTGAAGAAAGCGGAATACTTAACACACATTCTTAATACTTAATACTTAAGCACTCGAGGTTAACTTTCTCTACTCACGTTGGTTGAAGTCGGCTGCTCTGCTCAGTCCGTGAGCGGCATACCTACAAAAAAGGAGATAGTCTGCCCCCTTGTGGTCACCACAGGTAAAATAAAGTTTAAATTTTCGCGGTGTAGGCTACATCTTCACACATTTATTCATATAAAACATCTTTATTTTAACATGCCCTTCTTGAATTTTGATCCAAAAACAGAAATATTGCATCACACACACACACACACACACACACACACACACACACACACACACACACACTCTCTCTCTCTCTCTCTCTCTCTCTCTCTCTCTCTCTCTCTCTCTCTCTCTCTCTCTCTCTCTCTCTCCATCTCTCTATCGCTATATCTAACATACGTGTTTGCGTTCTCTCTGTAATCCTGGCCTGTCTGCAGCCAAACTATTAGTAGGCCTACATGTTTTTAGTGCAGCCACATGTAAGGCAGGCCGGGTGACTCCAACTCCAACAACAGACAAAGAAAATAAAATGCATCATTTGATGGCTCAGTAAAACACAACCATAATGTTTTAAAGCCATTAATAATGAACATGCGTGTTTCTCATTACAATTTCTGAAAGAAGGATACAGACACCAGATGGCGTCAGTGTGCCAGTAGTGAGCACCAGCGGCTGTCCTCACCATACACGAGGCAGCGGGATCACAAGGGGATGAATCTAGCGGTGACCGAGGATGACACATCGGTGCCCCCTGCTGGATTAGCCCTGACCTTCAACACTGACATCGCCATGTCCTCTACCGCCGGCCTGGACATCAATCAACAATCTCTATAGGGACTTATAACAGCACATGAAACACCATACAGCCCCTGTTTTCACCTTTAATGAACTGAAATAAATACAATTATATTTTTGATTTGACAAGCAAGAAAACACACTGAAAAAAACACACAAGAAAACACACTGGATGAGGAAGTCACACTCTCTGCCCAGTGGAACTCGCCAGCCAATAAAGGGTCTGGTGGTCCGGTGGTTTGGCGGGGAGATGGGATGGGGTGGGGTGGGGGCTCTTTCTGGACCGATCAGGGAGCTTGGTTGCGCGGTGAGCACATACTGTATAGCCTTGTCACACATTAACCTCCGGCACAGCGCTGTTGCTGTCAGCAAAGTGCTCACCGGCTCTTCCTCGATGCCTCTGAAATATTGGGTGGATGAGGGGCAGATCAATGTGCATTAAGCCAGTTCTTTGAGTCGATCTCCTGGCCCTCGTTCATCACCCCCCCCCCCCCCCCCCGCCCTCCACCCCGCCACCCAGCTATCACATAATGCTTATGTGATCGCTTATATTATCACATAATGCTGAGCTGAATGACATCACCACTCAGCGATGTGTTCAACATGAATAGAATGGACTTATTGCTCATGGTTGCAATGCATCTTTCGGTTAAACTAAACTGATTCAAGTTCGCTCTCCTTTTCGATACTTCAGTCCGTACTCTGCGTTTTCTCCAGTTGGAGCAGGCCCTACCCAGCACTGGCTGCAGGTGCACTTAGTCAGCTTCTGTAAAATACTCCACTTGGCACTTGGCAGCCACGTAGCATTTGCATTTGGTTCATCTGAGGAACGTATTGATTTGGCATTGGTCTGTCTGTCACTTGTGGGGTCTTGGATGACAAAATGCTTGCAGTCAATGACACCTGTGACGGTCTGCCAGCCTCAGACTGGGGGGGCTGATGGCAGAATATTAATTAGGATTTAGTCCGTCCCCCCCCCCCCCGTTCTGCATCCCCCAACCAATTGGATTCCTTTTCCAAATGGATGAGCATGTCAGGAAATGAGCCTTGAGCGGATAATTAATGAGCGTAAGATAATTACTGCGCAGAAAGATATTGATCAAGTGGGAAAAATCCAGGAACGTCGCTGGTGACCTCATACTGATTTCAGGAGCTGTGGTGAGGTCACGCGAGGTCATAGGCCTACCGGTGGTTTATTGACATGAGGTAATTATCGAGGTGTCTACGATATTCCCGGACACATGATCGTTTCTTGCAGAGCACAAAACTTTCTCGATTGTTAAAAGCGTATACGCTTTTTAATTACCAATTAAATAATAACAACGTCTTCTTGGGTTAGGTTATTCCGCATTGAGATCACACTTCTGCTACGTTATTTAACATTTTAATCCATTGTCTGCAAATGTAGCTGGCTGTGAAACACAGCACCTAATAATGTCTGTTTGATTTTGGATCAGTTGTCAATGTTGCAATTGTGTGATAGTATACCTGTTTATTCCATCTAATCCATTGGTTGGATTACATGTGCTGACTTGTTGGTAATTAAATGGATTGTATATCAGACACTAGCAGAACAGGAAGTGGGCCTGCAGAATGAAGTAAACATCTCTCATTGAGGATGCAATGAAGTAAACAAACCTGATGTTCTCCCCTCCTGATCATGTAAACAATCATCAAATAATGAAGTTTTACACTGTATTCATTTTCCTGTGGAATATTTTCCCAATAACCCAACTATGCACTATTCTGAAGATATTGAATGGAAACGATCAACTAATTCATTGCATCCTCATGCAATGATGTTTCTTTCTTGTTTTCTTTATTCCTTTCCTCTGCTCTCCTGTCCTTGTATTTCCGTTCCTTTCATTCCATTTCCTCCACTCCCCTTTCCGTTTGACTCTTCTCCTCTCTCTCCTCCTCCTGTCTCCCTTTCCTATCTTCCCTCCCCTCCTCTCCTCCCCCTGTCTCTGTCTTCTCTCTTCCCTCCTCTCCTTCCCCCTCCCTCTCCTTTCCTGTCCTCCCCTCCTCCTATCCTCTCCCCTCCTCCTTTCCTCTCCTCTCCTCTTCTCTCCACCTCTCCTCTCCTCTGCTTCTCTTTTTTCCTTCTGTCCTTTCCTTATTCCCCCCCCTTTCCCTCCCGTAGTGTCTGGTGTCCTGTGGCTAATGAGGGTACAGACCGTTGGCCAGGTGAAAGATGTTCAGTGGGACTGACAGCTTTATTTTGGGCCACTCACACAGAAAAATGGCGTGCCAAGTTGAATAATTTAACAGCTTCATATCTCTGCTCATCCTCCAAGCCCGAGATCAATGGATGACATTCAAGATAGGGCGAGTCCATGCTTTGAAAAACACTCGGCATAGACTGGGAAATGTAGTCGCGGTTATGTGTGTGGTATTGTAGTGTGGCGTGCTCTTCGATGTACTGTTTAACAAGAACGGTCATACAACTGGAGTGCAGCAGGGTTCTCTTTTTTTCTTTTTGTTTCATGTTCATGTGAGGCCTGGCGGGAGCGCTGAGCGCAGGGTTGTTTGGCAAGCATGCAGACGACTGACAAACACCAGCCAATGTCTCCTACGGTCTGAGTGTAACACATCATCTGATGGTTGGAGTCCACCTGTGCTTCCCCACCCCGCCCCCAGAATCATTTTTTTGCTTCGGGCTGTGAGTCAAAATGAACCGCTCGCACAGTTTTCAGCGGCAATTCCATTTTTTTCCACCCCTGACAGCCGCCTCAGTTCAATTTGGCATGTCGGACATCAAATGCTTGATGGGGGCTCTCGTGGGACATGAGAGGGCTTGTTCTCTCCTAAAGGGGCCCTTGACCTTCCCTGCGCGTTGACACAACCCGGGCGTCGGCCCCACGTCCGCGGCCCAGGTTCCACTCCATGCAAATGTGGTGTCACCACATCAAACAGCCTGTTGATCAAAGGTCAGACCCTCCTTTGTATAGGTGTTTGATATCGAAAGTTCTTTTTCATCTCCAGCTGTCGGGGGTCATTAAAGGGGAAGGGGAGTGACGGAGTTAGAAGGGTGAGCGCGTCAGAGCCACAAGAGAGGGAGGGAGTGAGGGAGGGAGGGAGGGAGGGAGGAGATGGCAAGAGAGGCAGGCTGTTGCAACACCGATGTGATGTGTTGCATGTTTGCCATTTTAATTCCCCTTGTAGAAGGGTGTTTATTGTTGTATGTTTCCGGACATTTTCTGTGTGTATTGTCTTTGCAATTTGAGCGTTTTAAGCGCTTACAAATTGTGAGATTGGAAGGAAGGAAAAGTAAGAGGATGGAATCACTGCATCATTGCGATTAATTAGAGGCATGATTCACTGTGGCGTGTGCAAAATAAACCAATCCGGAATTATTAAGATTCACAGGACGGCACGGTCGCTGGGGAGCATACAGATCTGTGACATTATGCATGAAATTATGGTTAAGAAAAAAACTTCTTTCTATATTACTCACAAAAAACACATTGTGTGTGTGTGTATGTGTGCACATATGTGGTTTTGATGTGTGCATGGTCGTGCATGAATTGTTCCTTTTTTGTCTTTTTCCCCCTGCATGTTTGTGGGCATATCACATTCTAATTGCAAACGCAGCGTGCTATATCATCCAGGGTCGCTCCACCTACGATCCTTCACAGACGGGGCATGGAAACTCTGAGTCCTACGCACACAGGGGGACCTGCTGGGAGACAAAGTAGCATTATCCTTTCACTTGGGTGTCAGCATCCCATGCAAATGGATGTGTTACATTATGACATGCATCGAGCTCGACAATTTGTCACTCCTAGAATGTGTAGTTGCTTGTGCGTGTGTGTGGAAAGGTCAGCTGAAAGGATGGTGCCTTGAGATATAGTATCATATCCATGCATCGATTCTCCTGATAGAATTATTGATTCCTGGTAGCCGACCTCATTGACATCACATTTTGTAGTTGTAGGGAAATTCATGTTTGCTGACCTAAGTCAACTCATTATCATCTGTATCACTGCTAAAACATAAAATAATGTATTCAAAGAAATATATTTATAATAATATTTTTTTTTTTTCATGGCAAAGCCTCACATTTATCTGATCATATAGGCCAAGCATTTAAAAAATAAATAGTGTACTATGAATGGCTTGCGGTAGATATTTTAATATTCCTCTGTTGTTCTGGCATCAGTTGATAGATGGCAATGTTGCTCTTTCATAAAATCCTTTTCAAATTTATAAGTCATTTCATCCATGTTTTGTCTGTTTCTGAGTGCATGCATATAGGCCTACTACTACATCGTGGAGATACTTAATCGATGGTGACATACTCGTAAGTTTATGAATATCAATATATATTCCTTGTATATTTACAAATATTAATGTCGGTTACATCTTTCATGGAAACACAAATAAGTAACTATGTGATACATACCATGGAAAAAGGACCCTTATAAGATCTTATCTTATTTTCCACATGTTTTAATCAAACTAAAGTTTTTGGTTTAGTTGTTAGTGTTAAGTTTAGACTCAAGCTTTAGCTTTTTTTTTTTTTCTTTTTTTTTTGGCCATCTGTAAATGTATCCAGCCACTTTACTAAACTCTTTGTTTTGTAACAACAATAGAATATAATCAAAAATAAATAATAATAATAATAATAATAATAATAATAATAATAATAATAATAAAAGCAATATTGAATATTAGCAAATCAGAAGTCTTCATACATTTTTAGATAACAAGCCACAAAAAATAGCCAGGCTCAAATGCCAGACTTAAAATACATTGATTTACTTTTTTTTTAATTCAACACTCTTCTCAAGAGAATGGCTTCCGCTCAGTGTAATCTATATCGCAACATTAACATTGAAAATGTCACCATGACAAACAAGAAAATAAATAATAATTTGAATAATTATGGGTCTCCCTAAAAAATGATTGCCTTATCACCTTGGATGTCTAGCGTATCAATGGGAGGGACAGGGAGATCCATTCCAAGGGGGTCATTATCATCTCCTGGATACAAATGAAAACATCGGGTTTTCCTCTCCACGGCCCTTGAATAGACTTTGTTTGTGACAGAGGCACTCTGTGTGCCTGTGGACGGCTGCATTAATTGCCTGACAGGCCTATAACCCTGACTGCGTTGTATACGAAATGAGGAGCGAGGGGAATTTATTTATTTTCCCTTTTATTTTGTGGTGGGGCCTTTATGTAGACCCCACCACCTGTGGTTAGAGAAAGCAGGGGGAGGGTATGGGGGACAGTGGGGGAAGGGCGGTGGTTTAGAGGGGAAAAAAGGGGGCTGCAATGGAATAAAAAATGAAGTTGAACTAGTTTAAAGAGTGGGGGGAGAGAGAGAGAGAGAGGGGGGGGAGAACTGACAGCCAAATCATTAAGGAGAAAGAGCAGAAACAGACTTGAAAAGAAACCAATGTGAACATAAAACACAAAAGTAGGAATAAAGAGCATTTCATTATTAAGTAATCTGCATCTCGTGCACACATTTTATCTGTTTCATACATACATGCACACCCACACAGACACACACGCACGCATGTGCGCACACACACACACACACACACACACACACACACACACAGCGCCACAGTCTGAAGCATTTAGTGATGAGTTTATATCGTGACATGATAAGTTATTTGTCCCGCAGGAACGCTTTGCCTTTGCACTGTGTTGCTAAAACGCTGTGTCTGGACTGGGTGGTACGTAATGTGTATTACTGATCCTACCGAGATATCCCGGTTGAATGGGGTGTGACCAAATGTCTGCCCTACCGTTGGCCAAAACTCACAACCCCCGTCTGAAAGAAAGGGAGCATGAGGTGGTGGTCGTCTATAGAGCGTCAGGCCCCGACTGATGTGGGCGCGAGCAAGGCCTCCGGTGATAAAATGTGACATTTCCAGTTGTATTGGTGGCAGATGGTGTCTGCCCGCACCCTGCCCCACCTCTCCTGGCTCCTCTGCTCTATCGCAGCTCCTCAGGTCACTAACTTTGACTCGCTAAGCACCCTCATTTGTATTCTGGAAAGCTCTGTGGCAGCCATCCAGTTTTCTATGTGGAAAACAAAGGCTGGCGGGTGTCATCGCAGGATTTGCTTCCACCTCCCCCCCTCCCCCCTGCCCGCCAGAACCCAATTGCACTGATATGATTGTAGCAGAGCCAGAGAAAGAGAGAGGGAGAGATAGAGGGAGAGAGAGACAGAGGGAGAGACAGAGGGAGACAGAGAGCGAGAGAAAGAAAGAGATGCATGGAGTATTACCTGTGATGGAGAAATACAGAATATAAGGTGTCACCTCTCCAGATGAAGCATTTTGTGTGAGAGAAGTAGGAGCTCTCGTATTTATTCAGGAGGGTTTTTTGATTAAGTTTCAGGAATCATTGTGATGGCAAAGACACCAGCAGGCAATAACTGACAGACATAAAGAAGAAGAGACGTGAGCAAGAGCACAAGCGTACGTAAGTAAGTAATAATCTTGCACCATGTAATGGCTAAATGTGGCTATGCACACATAAGACAAACACAGACATGTAGAAACACACATGTTTCAAAATGAATGCATCAAAACACTTGTTTTGCACTGAAAACACTGAATCGTACGAACTGCAGTCTTGTTTTAGCAACGTGTTTTATGTAAAAAAAAAAAACGTTATGTAGAAAGATGTAGCCGATAAGGCATCAAAGAACGATAACCCCAATTAAATACAATAGCCTCCATCTACTCTCTCTGAACACACATTAAAAGAGAAAATGGTTAGAAGATATACTAGGCCAACTGCATTCCTCCAACTCATCTCCGAGGAGATAAATATACATATCTTTTGTTAAATAATGGTGCCCTCACAGCACTGATTCATTGTTATGCCTCCACCACTAATTCACTGACTGGGTCCCCAGACATGGGATTAACATTGATAAGTACTTGTGCATATATATTCTACTGCCTCTGGATAGGAGGCCCTCAATTTATCACCTTGTGAGTCTTGGTGAATAATACATAGGCATTGTCCCACTCCAGCACACTAAACCAAGGGCACTTGTAGTGGGAAAGAATTGCCCTTGTCCAACCAGTTAGCCAGCACCCCCCCCCCCCCCCACCCCCCCCAGGCTAGCTCCGACAGGTCTATTTGGAACGCTCTCATTTGACCTCCACATGCGTCTTCTCTCGGAGTGGCGCAGCGGGCTGATCAATCACCTGTTAATACACACTTGTTCAATCACATCCCCCCAGTGGTGAAACAACACCAATGCACATGTGTGCAGATGTAGAGAAACACAACATCTCTATATATGAAAGTGCATACAATCACCCTGCGTGTTTTGTCTGTCACACACGTACACAAACACACACACACACACACACACACACACACACACACACACACTTCTACAAACGCTTTTAAAAACGTCATTGTCTCTTCCTCACAGGTGCCTTCTCCTGCCACACCTTGAAAATGGGGATGCAACACAAATCATCTGTGGAGCGTGTAAGCCAACATCAATGAAGTCTCAACCCCTGACAGGACACTGCATTGTTTTGGGCTTGCGACAGCATGGCATTCTTCACACCAGAATGACTCTGATTGCCACAAACCCAAAGTGTGAGTCGATGGGACTCATGAATTTAAATGTTATGGCAGGCATCTGCTGGCAGCATCCTGCCCAACAGGGCCCTATCCCCCCTGCCCCGACGGACCTGCTTGACATGAAAGCACAGGTGTAAGCATGCACGTTTGGCGCTCTAGGAATAGGAAGAGGGGATATTGAGGAGTATCCGACCCCCAGAAAAGCAAGGCAAGGGGTTCTCAGCGGCAGGTCCGCGATGAGCGATCTGCTCCCGTACCTTTTTGTGGCCTTGTGCCACAGCTTTGTGGAGATGATGAAGTGCTAAAGTTGCCTTTCTCTCGTCGGTGCGAGCAGCCCCGGAGGCCGGGAGTCTGCATGATTGCCTCTGTTTGCTACATGACGTGACATGATGGAGAACACTCTCCTGGGGGCCACAATAATGTGAGAGGAAAGGTTGGAGGGAGAGAGAGAGAGAAAGAGGGAGAGAGAGAGAGAGAGAGAGAGAGAGAGAGAGAGAGAGAGAGAGAGAGAGAGAGAGAGAGAGAGAGAAAAGGAGGGAGAGATCCCCAGCCTTTTCAGTTGAGGCCATAGCATTCTCTGCATGCAATCGGATTTGCTGATGGCTCTCCATGCTTGCCTCTTCAATATTGATGACAGCAAGAGCTTTCACACATGGGTGCACAGTGCCACACATCGGGGGAGTCCTCTAATCCCATTCTGCTACTAGAGCTCCAGATCTCCCAGCTGGGTTCCTCCAGCCTGCAGGCCACACTGACCCAACCTGGCATGAAGTGAGAGAGAGAGAGAGAGAGAGAGAGAGAGAGAGAGAGAGAGAGAGAGAGAGAGGGGGGGGGGGGGGGGGAGAGCTCAAGCATGCGAGGACTCACCGGCCTATGAAGAAGACACTGGAGGACCATTTAGAAACGGGAGGGGGGTAAAATGGTGCACAGGGCAGCTATTTTTTCTTTGCTCTTCACTAATTAGCTAAACGGCTAAAAAAAGGCAAATTTTATAAAACCAAATCCATCAGCTGGACAAGTGGAGCAGCTAAGGCACAGTGGGGAGGCCCGAGATGCTATTATTTGTTTGCTTTACAACTTGAAGGACGAAACACAAGATTCGTCCCTAAAGTTTCAGAAGGCCAAAACATCTATTTAGACAATTTACGGTTGCAATTTGGTTGCCATCATAGCTTTCCAATCATGCTATTGTTTAACGTCAATTTGAATGGCTGACAAGAAAGAGGGTACATTGTTACACATCTCTGCTTAATCAGGGCTTCTTCATCCGTCTCAGTCCTCTAAAGAATGATTGGTTAATATCCCCACAGGAGTTGGCCACCCACTGTGCTGCAGAGAACCACGTCATGCATGGCGGTCCTCCACTCTTGAAAGCTTTAATAGCGCAAGCTTGAAAGGTTTGGCTTCAGCAAACTCAGTTTCTCTCAGTTGTCCAGGCCTTATGTAGTAGTATAATATGATAAAGATTTCATACTTCATTAAACTAAACCAATACACTTTTTAAAACTACAAAGATTTCCTTCCAGGCTTTTGAGCCTTCTAAAATATATTTTTCTAGTTTACTCAAATAAGACATCAACATGGATAATTTCATAATTTCCTCCGAAATACCAACAAAATAGTACTGTAAGGTTCTAAACTCTCAAACAACCATTAGCAAATATGCTTGTCAGCTGTTTCAATGTGACTGGATGGATGGTTGGGCATAGCAGGGTGCTCTCTCTCTCTCGCAGAGAGAGAGAGAGAGAGAGAGAGAGAGAGAGAGAGAGAGAGAGAGAGAGAGAGAGAGAGAGAGAGAGAGAGAGAGAGAGAGAGAGAGAGAGAAAGGAGGGAGAGGTCCCGTACAGACACACATTCAGAGACAGACAGAAAGACGGGAAGAGGGAGCGAGACACACACATATGGAGAGGCAGAGAGAGTTGTAATCATCAAGTGGGACCTCCAGGACTGTACTTACTGTGGCCTCCCACTGTGCTCCTATTTGTCTCATTGCGGGTGGCAGAGGGGAGCCGATGGCTCTTCACAACATCTGCAGGCATTCTTCCACAGGCCCACAGAGGCATATAATAAACCATTACTTCCATTTCTGACAAAAACACACATTTAAACTAGGATTATACCCCCTGCCTCCACTCCCTTATGCCTTCATAGATCTCGCCATCTCTTCTACAAGCCAAACGTGGGCAAATTGAGGCTTCCTTCTTCTACGGTACTCTCTCTAATCAGTCCAGTCCACAACCGTGTCAGAAGAAAAGTGCAGATTTTGAACTCCCTACATACACAAACACATGCATGCATGCACACACACACGCACACACACACACACATGCACAGTCTGTGTGTGTATGTATTGTGCGGTTAAAAGGATGGTCTGGACAGCATCACATCACTGAAGCTTTTCTTTGAATCTTTGAAATACCACCAAAGGAAACCTTCAGGTCATGGTGTTTCAGCCAGGGGTTTACTGCTGGACGATGGGGAATCAGTTTGAATGTACCAAATAAGGAATATCTGCAGGGTTAGGAATACAAACCACAGTTATGTCAAATAACACCAACCCCAGGAAGCCTGATTTTCCTCATTCAACAACATCTAGAGCCCAATTTCACAAGTGACTCCATGGCTGAATGGGAAGAAATTGAAACAAAAGTGAAATCTATTGCTTGTATTGCAGTTACTTTTTCATTTGGATTGTTTCACCGTGTTATGCAGCAAAGGGCTGGTACTGAAGCAAGAAACCCTCAGCAAAAAACGAAGCTCCCTTCTGTAGCCAAGTGGTTGTATTCCACTCTATCCAATCCAACCCGATTCTTAACTAAGCGATACTTTTAATGTGTACTCTAAAAGAAAAGTTTCAAATACAAACAAATTTGTTAATTATGTTACAATGCTAAGATTACAAGCCTCTTCAGTATCAACACAGTTGAAAGACGCTGGTTAAAATGCTGGAATGGATCAATCCTATTGACGAAAAGTTCTGTATTTTACTACTTATGCATCTTTGAAAAACATAATCATACACATTTTTTAACTTTTTAGCTTTTTAACTATCATGGTTAAGAAGGGTTTAAGAGTCTGATAGTGTAGGGAATAATATGCTGATGAAAGCACACTGTCCCAAAGCATCAACCTTGCTTCTTCTAAACCTTCATATTTAAGGAATACATT
Organism: Micromesistius poutassou; assembly: GCF_964030765.1. Lineage (NCBI taxonomy): Eukaryota > Metazoa > Chordata > Actinopteri > Gadiformes > Gadidae > Micromesistius > Micromesistius poutassou. The sequence continues at coordinate 13,364,587 of NC_140272.1, forward strand.
GTGTGCCTCCCACCCCAGTGTATGGTATGCCCTCATACACATTTTTTTTTATTTCACAGGCTTGTGTAATTATTCAAGAAAATCCAGTACTATATTAATTCTAATTACTACTCTAATTTCAATGGGTATTAAATGGCAGCATGTTAGAACAGGGAAATGACATGCATCACAAGACAAAAATAGACAAAAAGACACACCAAATAAACAGCAGTCAGTGTAATTGTCTTGACAGCAGTAGATTGCAGGTGGCCCCATACATGTCAAAAGGCCTATCACACTGCACTTCAACAAGCCACTTCTCCTGTAATTGAGTTCAAATTGAGATTAATTATGAAGCAAACACATTATAAAAAGGGTATCACCAGGTTATGGTTGACAGCTAAAGACTCATTGCAGCACTAATCATATAACACATAATTAAATGAAGCACCTACATAAGCTGTAGACAGCAGTCTCCCATGTAACTTTGGAGGTCAATGTTGACATAAGTGCCCTCATTTATTCCACATAGGATCCATACAAACGGCAAGTTTCTGTATATGTACATATTCATTGTTGCTTATATTTGAGTCAAGATAGATATACAACCTGATAAGCATTCTAAGATATATAAGGTTAGCATGAAACATTTAAATGCTCTTAGATTCTTCCTGACAATTATTGTGATTATTGTGCAGTTCCTTTACTCATACTCTCAAAATCTGGATTTTTGTTAGTAAGAGGTTGGGTGGCAGCAGATGAGGGGGTCAGGGATCAAACAGAAATACATTTTGATGCAATCCTGTGGGCTGTGAGCGTTAAATGTCATTTTCTTTGAGGTCACTGTCGGGAGAATAACAGTTGAAGGGGGAGGAATCTTCCTCGTAGATTCAACATCAAGCATCATTTGACTACTCTTTTTGTAAATGTTGCAATAAAGACCATATGGTCCTGCTGGGATGATGTTGGCTTGTAGTTACTTTAACGGGACGATATAATTAAAAACGGAAAGTAAATGTTTTGCTCTGTAAACATGTGTTTACCAAGTTACCCATATGCCCCATATGTCCACAGCTCGGGAGGCAATTTGTCTTCAGTTATGAACCATAGGCCTATAACTATTTGGGCCTATAGCCACACAGTTACATCAAAAATATGCAACACAGACGAATGCTTGTTGTAATGCCTGTCCCAATTAAATAACATTTTAGTGTTACTGAAAAGTTGAACTTCAACTAAAGAACTGTTGGAAACATGGAAATGGAAATTCCTTGATGAAGCCTCTGCTGTGAAGCTGGAACCCCCGGGGCCAAAGGGTAATGTGGATTGGAATCACCCGTGCTTATAATGGGATCCATAAATATATGGGATTTATATGCACAACACTACACAAAACTACAGGTGATCATGTCATTCTTTAAATTAGGGCTGGTTGGTAGTTTATTCGGTCGATATTTTAACCAGGGACACAAAGACTGAAGATGAAATAGGGTTTTAACTCCTTCTGTTAAGTTACTGAAATTGCGGATCATTTCGCTATTATTTCTCAACCTCGTTCCCCACCGGGCGTTCTCGTAACGCTTTCCCATGTCAACAGTTCTCAATTTCAGACCAGAAGGTATTTCATTGGCTGCTGGAATCCTTCCTCTCTCGCTATTGGATGGCGCTGTTTCCGGGGCTCTGTAGGTTGACGTTTCTCGGTCTGCCTTGAGAGACAGACCGGGGAGAATGGCTGCCAGTGGAGGTTTGTTACAATTCGTTGTTTTTGTTTAGAAGTTCGACTGAAATGGCACATTCTAAAGTTACACATGTTTTGTTAATCGATATTTTACCACGGTATCTGTACGCTGGTCGAGCGACAGTGCCCCAGGTAGCAGTGTTCTCGTGAAAAGAAGTGCAGCTCCAGAGTCTATTTAACAGTGTGGGGTAGAGTTAGCCCGGCTATGTGGCTAATGTTAGCTACTGGACTGCTTTTAGCCAACCGCTTAGCTCATGACCACAGCTGAGTGTGTAAACACTCGTTCACAGAAGCGACGTGTTGATTCGGGTTACACGCGTTGGATGGGGGAAAATGAGTCCAAGAATGACAACTACATCTCAGCTAGCCCGGGAACGTCCGCTTTATCTCAAGCCTTTGGGGAACTCTATTTGTTTTCACGTTGTTCAGCATCATGTTTTGTGGACTAGCTAGTCCACGGTATCTTTGCAGCTAGCCCCATGCTGTAAGCAATACCTCTGGGGCTGGGGGTCATATGTCGTCAATTGATAGTTGGTGAAAGAAGGACTGACTAGTAGTCCAATGGCTTGGGCTACATATGTCCACGTTGACAAATGTACGCGTGTGGCCCAGTTGTGTGTAGTGTGAATGGATACGAGGAACGCTGACTGGCTAAAGGGATCCCTTTAACTCCCTTGCTAACGCAAGAGCTAAGCTGCCAGCCGGTTATATTGTACACTTGTTAGCCTGCTAGCGGCCACATAGCGAGACGTTAGCCAAGTTTCTTACCTACCCGAGACCCCTTTGTTCTGTCAAGTATTGGACATTGGCTCTCCATAGATTTGAAGCGGTAGCAACGAGACACCCGACACTTAAGTTGTTACCTCAAACAAAAACAGGAAAATGTACAACCACAAAAGTGTGGTGATGATAATGTATCCCGATCCTGGCTCTCCAGTAGGTTCGCAATTAAAACTCCTTTAATGAGTAGGCTGTTCCTTTAAGGAATATGGACAGCGACGCGTATCGCCATTCTGCCTTCCCTAGGGTTTCTTTTTTCTTTCTTTTTTAATTTGTTGTGACATACTTTAAACTATTTACCGTCACAATATTCTTGGAAATGTTCAACTACAACACGGCGTCACTATGCTGACCATTACCTAAACTAATGCAGATAACACGCATGTGAGATGAATCTAATAATGTGGATATAGCCACGTGAAGTGGTATGTGGCTTTAATAACTTAACTTCAATAAAATACAACGAAATTACTTTGAGGTATTTTCCATTTAAATCGTTTCGTTTGTTTCGTTTGTCTTTTTGTTGGTCGATTTTTTTTGTAGTTGTAAAAATAAGTATACTTTTCACAATTTATAGGGGAGTGTGCGGTAAGATTTAAAAAAACAACAACATCTACCTTGAATTCAGAATGTCCCTGTCAACCAAAATGATAATGATGATGCATCTATGAAAATATGACACTTTTTTCAAGTTGAATGCATTTTCCTTTTCCAAATAGTATTTATATATATATATATATATATATATACACTCTCTCTCTCTCTCTCTCTCTCTCTCTCTCTCTCTCTCTCTCTCTCTCTCTCTCTCTCTCTCTCTCTCTCTCTCTCTCTCTCTCTCTCTCGGTAACTTAAGCACAATATAAAATCTGTCAATATTTCTGTCTTTTGCCACTTCTCTCCTTGACATCAGTGACATCTCAATCTCCTCTTTCTTGGCATGATAGCTTTTCTACAATGTTTAAAATATGAAAAACCAGTTGTGTAATACTACATTGAAATACCACTTTCCAAACTTAACTTCAGTGCATCATGGTGGGGTAATTGAATGACTGGCTCAACTTACTTTGCCCCACAGCCACAATTTTGGAACAATTCAGGCTGATCTTTAGAGCAATTATTCCCATGGTTTCATACCTTGGCAAATCACCAACATGTATGACATATTTTTACGTGTGGCTAAAATAGCAGTCATTATACCTGATATGTTTAAACAATACATTACTTTGGCAAGCAAAAAACGGTTTATTGAGATAAAAAACATGCTACATCTTTACTATGCGTTTCTCTCCATCACAGCCAGATATAAATTATGGCTTCTTCCTGAATGTGTACAGTTGCCTAAATACGGGGGGTGGGTCAACTTACCCACTGGCTCATCCTACCCCACTCTCCCCTACGTAAATAATGTGATATCTTTCATTCAAATCCCTAAATTGGTTCATTGTGCATGTTTAAAATCTCACATAGCATATTGGAATGGTCTCAGCCATCTCTAATCTTATTCTGATTTATCCTGCATTTTTTTTTTCAGAGGTAGGGAAGCTGTTACAAGTTCAAAATGGAACTCCTATAAGCACCAACTACAACGGGGTAGATGCTGTCCACGCCTGTACCATTCTTCAGCAGCTCAAGTCCTTGTACGATGAAGCTCAGCTCACAGACATCGTTGTAGAAGTGGACCATGGGCAGACATTCTCCTGTCATCGAAATGTCCTTGCTGCCATCAGCCCATATTTTAGGTATGAAGTGTTGAAACTTTTTTTTCATATTTTGTAAGAATTATTTGTTGGCTGATTCGAACCAAGACAGCTGAGTTTAAAGTGCTTTATGATATATTTCCTATTCTTGGTAGAAATTTGCTCTAGATTTATATTTATTGGTAAACATGGACACATGCTAAAGCCATTATGCTTTAAAAGTTAGTGTGTTTTTGTTTGCATGTACACAAATAAGTTATTGTTTAGTCTGTGGAGTTGAAATACCAAAGCAGAATCCTAACATGTCCCCTCTGACCACCAGGTCCATGTTCACCAGTGGCCTTACAGAGTGCAACCAGCCTGAAGTCAGGATCGTAGGGGTGGAATCTGAATCCATGAACCTAGTCTTGGACTACGCCTACACATCAAGGGTGACACTTTCGGAGTCCAATGTTCAGGCCCTGTTCACAGCAGCCAGCATCTTCCAAATCCCTGCCCTGCAGGACCTTTCTGCCCAGTTCATGATCAGCCGCCTAGACCCACAGAACTGTATCGGGGTCTACATGTTCGCTGATGCCTATGGCCACCAAGAGCTGAGGGAGCGTTCGCAAGATTACATCCGCAAGAAGGTCAGTTGTGATGATGTACCTAAATTGCATATTTTATTTGCATATTTAAAAATTTTGAGGTATGACGGATTCCTCACGGTATGGTGATTTGTCTTTTGTTTCTGTGTTGCTGTTGTTGTAGTTTGTATGCGTGTCGTGGGAGCAGGAGTTCCTCCAGATGACGAAGGAGCAGCTCGTCAGCATTCTCAACAACGATGACCTGAACGTGGAGAAGGAGGAGCACGTGTACGAGAGCATAGTACGCTGGCTGGAGCACGACCGGCCGGGCCGAGAGGGTGACCTCGCGGAGGTGTTCTCCCAGTGCATCCGTCTGCCCCTTCTGGACGAGGCCTTCCTCAGCCGCATACCTCCCCCCTTTGCATGTGCCCTCTCCCTTTCCAAGGACCCCGCCGAGGTCAAAACCGGCCTCAATGGCACCAATGGCTGCTCCCAGCGCCTGGGCATGACGGCCTCGGAGATGGTCATCTGCTTTGATGCTGCACACAAACACTCAGGAAAGAAGCAGACCGTGCCTTGCCTGGACACGGCCACTGGCCGAGTGTTCAAGCTCTGCAAGCCCCCTAATGACTTCAGAGAGGTTGGCATACTGGTGTCCTCGGAGAACGACATCTTCATTGCAGGAGGCTACCGGCCCAGCAACAGTGAGGTGTCCATCGACCACCGTGCAGAGAGTGACTTCTGGCAATACGAGCACGCAGGGAATAGGTGGCTTCCACGAGCGCCTCTGCTGCGGGCTAGGATTGGCTGCAGGCTGGTGCACTGCTGCGGGAAGCTCTATGCACTTGGGGGCCGCGTTTATGAAGGTGATGGGAGGAATGCATTAAAGTCTGTAGAGTGCTACGACGCCAGAGACAACTGCTGGTCAGCAGTCAGCCCCATGCCAGTGGCCATGGAGTTCCACAGTGCTGTCGAGTACAAGGATCGCATCTACATTCTCCAAGGTGAGTACATACAAGGACTTTTTTTTTTTTTTTTACAACCAAAACAAACGGTTCTTAATAATAAACTTTATAATATAAATGTAATAATAAACTTTTCTTTAAAGTGTTATAAATCCACAGGCCTTAATGTATTAAATAAGACCCTATCTGTCTTGACAGTGGGTCGATGGCAATCAGCATGGCAACTGTGTAATATACAAAACTAACTATTGTGGTGAAACATCAGTTTGGTAAGGGAATATAAAAAATAACAATGACATTTGTTTCCTACCGACAGGCGAGTATTTCTTCTGCTTCGACCCCCGTAAGGACTACTGGGGCCAACTGTCTCCAATGGTTGTCTCGCGGAGTCAGGGTCTGGCTGCCTTACATAAGAACTGCATCTACTACATTGCTGGCATCTGCAGGAACCACCAGCGCACCTTCACGGTAGAGGTCTACGACATAGAGCAGAACACGTGGAGCCGGAAGAGAGACCTGCCCTTCGACCAAGCCACAAGCCCCTACATCAAGGCCATGCTGCTTCAGGGCAAGCTGCACCTGTTTGTACGAGCCACCCAGGTCATGGTGGAGGAGCACGTGTTCCGCACCAGCCGCAAGAACTCGCTTTACCAGTACGACGACGAGGCCGACCTATGGACCAAAGTCTACGAGACTCCCGATCGCCTGTGGGACCTTGGCCGCCATTTTGAATGCGTGGTCGCTAAACTTTACCCCCAGTGTCTACAGAAAGTGCTCTGAGGCCTCCCTCCGGACACGTTTTGAGAACCCAATCGCAAAGGCAGAAGGAGTGTTTGGGCCCTGCCTGCCTTGTGCCTGGTGCTACCTTGGTTCTTTGCACCACAGGGACTATTGTCAGTCAAGTTGATCAGGAAGGGGTGCTTTTAAAGATTGCAGTATTTGTTTTTTTTCTCTTCAGAATGCACCAACCACCAACACTGATGTTTGTTTTACAAAATCATACAATGAATCGTAAGTGCAATTATGTTTGCTTGTTCTTGAGCCTTGTTGTTCCATTTTATTATGGAGGCATATATATAATTTTACACGTGATACGCATGCTGTTTTTTTGTTTTTTTTCATTAGCTCAAACGTCCCTCAGAGTGTGGATGCTAGGTGTCAACATAAAGTGAAAATCTATATCTAAATGATTCTACATATTATATTCATACGGGTAAGATGAGCACTGGCTCATGATTCGATCACTAGCTCAGATAGATTTTTCTTTTGGGGGGGGGTCTTTAATGCTAAGCTAAATCTCGGCAACCATTTTGTCAAGTTTTCATTTGAATTGTTCTTGTGATTTAGTATGCTTGAAGCACGTCACTTTTTGACACCAATTGTATCCTCACCAATCCGGGTGTTGGGGAAAAAACACAGGTTTGAGCTGTCTGATATTTAACTGCATGGAGGACAGAGGTGCTCCGAGCATCCCTCCCTTAGGTGAGCGTCTTGTTTGTGTCATATGACAACTTTAGTGAATAGTTCAAATATTTCTTCTCCACATTGGAGAAATAAAGTCCAACTTGTGGCAAATACTAAGTTCAGAACGCCTAGCAGGTTTACCTCAGCAAGTATACAAATCTGGCAAAAGGATAAGGCCAATTTATTATGTTTGCCAAAGTGTAAGACGCTTGGTTAAATGTTGGGATCTGTCAAGGTTTTTTTTTGTCTTTTCTCCCTCGTGAATGAGGTCAAGTTTTCATCTAGACTTGGACATTGAAAATATATATGGTAGCAATAACTAATGTAACTATGATTAGGCTATATTAGGTTGTTTTACCTTAGTAGAAAGTGCATTATTTCATTAGAGGCCTGTCTTTTCTAGTTTAAATCATGTAGGTCCTGATATTGGGTGTTTGGGTCATATGGATGTAGACTTGAAGTGTTTCTATAATGAACAGTGCAGATCCCTAGGGGATGTCATTGTGCCTATGGGTAGATATGGGACATCAGAATCATGTACTGTCCTGATCCAGAGGAATATCTGTCTTACTTGACATTGCACTGAATCATTCTCCACCTAACTGCAAACTTTACGAAGCACCCTCCTGAACATGCAGACTTTGGTGTGTGTGTGTGTGTGTGTGTGTGTGTGTGTGTGTGTGTGTGTGTGTGTGTGTGTGTGTGTGTGTGTGTGTGTGTGTGTGTGAGACACACACACACAAGTGAGTCTGGAAGAGCTGACTCATACCGAACTGTTGGTGCTGCTTTTTATGGACAATCTTGTATAAAAGTAATACGGTCATCTAATGTTCCCTGTTCAACAATGACATTTTCTTCATGCAGGTAACTGTCCATATTTGCACTACTCTGCACCCCTTTATTTTATCTAATCTTGAAAGGAATTTATTTTGTCCCTCCAAATCATTTATCTACAATCAATCTGTTAGATTCAACACCTTTTTGACTGGAGATTAATACAAGAAGAGTTCAATTCAAGATGGAGTTGTCTCCAAGTGACCTGGCTTCAGAAAAACCCTCAACAGCCAATCTGGGGATTGGAGATTCCAACCATATGCCTCCGTACAGCCATGTGGTAACCAGTAACAGAACTCTCAGGATAACTATTGATACAGTACTGTATTTAAATGTTTGTTATGTGTAAAATACTGTACTATAGGTTTGCTGTACTTGCACAGTTTTGAAACGTATTTTTTCGTTTTTTTTACAACTTGAAAAATAGATGTGATTTTTGAGTTTTACCATTTTTCTTTGGTAATGTTGAGTAATTTTGTGTTGTAAAAAAATAACCTTTTGATTTTTCTTTGTTCTTTTTAGTATTGTTTTATTTGTAACATATCATTCAAATCAAGCATTACAGATGGATAACAGAGTTATAACAGTTTCACCACACCAGTCATTTTCATGCAACGAGCTAAGAATCAATCATTGTGCTTTCTGTGTCAGTGGGTTGAGATACCCAGCTCATTTCTGGTTGTCAATATGCATATGGTGCTATACCGTTGAACTCTTCCTGCATTTTTGTTTGTGAAAAGTGTCTGATTACAGCTGTGGCCTGGTGCTTCCGTAACTTTTGAACTTCCTTATTAAGTCATTTAGCGCATGTGAATTAGGCATTACTTTCCCTAGCCAACCATACTATAGCAACCTTTCATGGCAGAAGGGTGTGTAACCACTGAGATCCTATATCGTGAGATTAACCACATTTATCTTACTTATTACACTATCAAGTCAGTTTAATGTGGGTGTGAGCAATAGCATGGACAGTGTTTAGTTTATTTTGCACTGGAGTTGCTGGCTCTTGTGTAAAGGGTCAGTTAGGGTTAGGAGTTGACAGTGCTTACCCTGGTTTACCTACCGCACACTAGAAAGAGCAATAGGCATTTCTATGTTCTCCAGTTCAGAATTTGCCTCCACGGCTGTAATCGGATCACATCGGGCATTTTGTCACTATTTGCTGGTTTGTTATTGGGGTTTCGGGGTATAGAGGTGGTTGAGCTTAACTGTGAAATTCACATTGCACATACTTTTGAGAATAAAACTATGACAAGAAAGTACTTTCCTTTTTATAAGAAATGTTAATATTTGAAACCAATGTTGCCGACAAGGGGGACCATCTATTTGAAACCCAATTAAAATCGACATAGACCTCTGAAGAATAAGTACCGCTTCCGAGGCTCCCGGTTCCCTCGGTCAAATAGGTTTGAATGATCGTAGCCTACACAGAAAACTCTGTAGGTGGCGAAGAAGTAAAAGCTGCGTCACGTTTTGAACTACACACATTTTCCATCTAGTTTCGTCTGGTTTTGGATTGTCTGTGCTGTTAAAATGGCATTTATAAGGGGGGGGGGTACGGGATTGCGGACGGGATTGTTGGGGGGGGGGGGAGGGTACGGGATTGGGGGCGGACGGGATTGTTGAGGGGGGGTTCAGTCACAGTGAAATCCGGGGACATTTCCGGGGACAGCAGTTGCCGGGGACAGGTCACTGAAAACGGGGACTGTCCCCGGAAACCGGGGACGTCTGGTCACCCTACTTTAACGGCACCGACAATCCAAAAAACCAGTCAAAACTAGATGGAAAATGTGTGTAGTTCAAAACGTGACGCAGCTTTTACTTCTTCGCCACCTACAGAGTTTATGTAATATCATTCAAAACTCCCATGTTATTTCCCATAGACATTTTACCGAGGGAACCGGAGCCGGGAATTCTTCAGAGGTCCATTGAGACCACTTTTTGATGGGACGAACTTCAGAACCGTCACGTGGTTTCCATCTGAAAGCATTTTCTTGTGACTTAATCGAAACATCTAGTTTTAGCAGAATGACAAATTAATTCCTGGTATTAAATGATAAAAAACAAAACGGAACTGGAAAAAAAATATGATCTAACAATTGGGGCCGATAACTTCACCTTTACCTTCTAAAAAGCACCCATTGAGAAAAAGCTTGGAGAGTGCCACGCCAGATGATCACATCAGAGCAGAACTCATGGGAGATGTCTAGGCCTTTGTTCGCATACCCGGTTTAGGAATATGTAGTATACCCTTTAACATGTCATCACCCACACTCTTATCACTGTCATCAAAGATTTCCAACATTTGGACGCCGAACATCATAGACGAGCGATCCGTGCTCAAGCCTTTGTTCAAACAGACATGTCATGAACCAGCCGGACCGGGCCGCACGCTACTATTTACATGCAACACGTGACCAGATGTCAGCTTGAGCGGCGGATTACTTTCGTGCACAACAAAACATCGAGGAGTTGAGTGTCTCAAAGGTAGGATGCTTTTTATGAAACTTTATGATGTGTATGCTTGTCTAATGCATACACATACGTGATATCCCGACAATATGTTTAACTTTGAACAGCTTGCATCAGATGGCCACGTGTAGAGAACTTTGTCTTGGGGAAGTCACCCACGTTAACTCACTACGCTTACGCAAAACACGCTGCCTGCTCGTGATTACTTTGCGGTGCTGTAGGGATCCCCAGTTACACGTCTCGGGGTCGGGGGTCGCGGAAGGAGGGGGTTCAGTTGTGGTCTGATGGCTTTATGTTAAAAGCGATAGGTAGAGTGTTCCTACACTCTATAGAGTGTAGGAACACTCTAAAATAAATAAACGACCAGTGAACGTTTGCGGCACACTGCTGTTACATCCGTTTTTAGCAATAAGTCAATGGTTTTACTTACTTTCGATTAGTAGTTGAAGTTTTTTTTTTTTAACGCAGTAGCGTTAAGTGATACAGACGACAGTGATACAATCACCATTTCGTTGAATATGTTAAACGTCATGTGTTTAATGCTAAACGTTATACGTAACAACATGTATCACAAATATCCGGCAATTTCATGAACAATATGATATATGATATCGTTTAGTATAGGCTACTACCCGAGACTTGGGCCAGGATTTGCAGAATGGACAAGTTTCGTGATTTTACAAGACAAAGCGAGCGTCGCACACATCTATTCTCATTTGTGTTGTCATTCAATGTAAAATGAATCTCTGTAATTAATCTCGGGTTTCTTTGGCCCAGAACAGGAACATGCCCCAATCACCAGCTGCTACATTGGCCCACACCCCTCCGGATGGGGGCTGGGGGTGGATGGTGGTTTTCGGGTCCTTTATTTCGATTGGCTTCTCCTACTCGTTTTCCAAAGCCCTCACTGTATTCTTCAAAGACATCCAACAAGATTTTGACGTCAGCTACAGCGTTATAGCATGGGTCGCCTCCATCATGCTTGCTACCATGTACGCTGGCGGTAAGTTGTAAAAAAAACAAACACTCGTTTGTCGGAGTAAGTTAACGAGGGGTTAAATGGAAGGAAGATGTCGCTTGCATGTGATTCTCACATGTCTTTAGTTAACCTCAATGACGTTATTTTCATCTTTGCGCAGATTGGTTATTTGTTGTTCTTTCTGCCCTTCAGTCTTGTGTTTTATGTTTTATTTTATGTTAAGTGTCATAGCGCATTTATGCCAATATTTTCATAGTCAACTGGTGATTGTTTATAAAGTAGTCACCATGCATGGCATCATGATTATATTTTTGAAGTTGGCCCACTTGCCATGTTGATTGAGACCATGTGAGCAATTGTCAGAAGCATTCTGTCACAGCAAAACCAAACATAAAATACCCACTTAAAAATCAAGGCTGCCTATCTTTCACTGGGTGCTTGCACTTCCTTTCAAAGTTGTGTTTTTCATGGACCTTGAAGGAATTCATTAGATGACACAAATTTACTACCAAGCCAAGATCTAGCGGAGGCTCTAAGAGTGAATTCATCTGTGACCGCCTGCAAGGGCTAGAGGACAACGGGGTGCCTGGCTCACCCACGGTCAACCACACAGAAAGACCCAGCTAGTGAAATATCCCCCTTCCATAGGGTCTGAGACACATGGCTTCATCATATTGTCCTTGGGAGAGCTTCAGCAATGTCACCCAGAGGAGGAGACAGGGGGAATACATCAGTGGAAAGGTTCAGCACATTGGGGTCTGGCGCCATGGTCCCAATGGGAGGGACATGACAGCCATTCCAAAGAACCTCTGACTCAAGGCACCAGAGTGATAAAGTTATAATAGAAGTGGAAGGGGTGGGCCGTTTGTGGGATGCTTGCCTATTGTGCTACAGTCACACTGCACACAGTTTGATCTATGAGGCAGTGTGAGGTCAATGCCTCTGTTTAAATGTATGACCACACACATTTACATTTACATGTCATTTTTTAGCAGACAAGCCTCACTGGTTGCCTGCAAGTTAATGATGTACAAATATGCCATACAACATTAGGTCCTACAAATGAGTAAGGCATTATTAATGGGTTTTGTTGTACTGTACTATACTGTACTATACTACATGTGTGCATACATTTTCTGATTCCTGTCCTGTTTGCAGGACCCTTGAGCGGTATGCTGGTTAACCGTTTCGGAAGTCGCCCAGTAACCATAGTCGGTGGATTAATGTGTGGGCTGTCGATGGTGGCTGCCTCTTTTGGAAATTCCATCATCCACCTCTACATTTGCATTGGTCTAATTGGAGGTATGCTCTCAATGAATGTATGTATGTATTTATTTGCACATTGGTTGTTAAAGAGATTCCACCTGGTTGCAACAGAGTTTGCATGCATAGCTGACTAAAATGAATGGATTTAGTAGCTGTAGCTGCTCTAACGGGAAGCTTCACTATCATTCATGTGGAAAATATGTGAATTACATGATGACTTCCTAGGTAGTTATTATCCACAAATGGTTGTCTGATAATGTTGATTGTTCTACTATAAACATAATAAACCAGGGCACTGTCCATTCCCCTCTGCTCTCTCCGTTGTATATCATCCATTGTCCAAAATGTCATACTTATCTGATATGTTTTATGAACCAAACGTGGTACACGACCATTTGGGAGCTTGAACTGCATAGTAAGCAACATTTTCAATGTGAAATATTTTCCCACACATCTCCCCCGAGAATAGCAGTGACGTAGTAAAATAGTACTCTGTGTACACTAGACCTACTATTAAAAATGCTTTCTCTGTGTCCGTAAGTATGACAAATTAATAATGCTTTACTTTATGTATGCTACATTTTTTTTATTTCACATCCAAGTACCATATGCAATGAATTCTGTATAAAATAACCTGGTAAGGAACATTTACTATGCACTAGTAACTACCAATGGTAAATCAATCATACACACTGTGAGACGCATAAGCACATTGTGCGCAGATCGTTGAAAATACATTTTTCCAGCCCTAACATCCACAACAATAACTAATGATCCTGTATAGTATCATATGCTACCACATTTATTTAAAATGTAACTAAGAACAAGCCCAATGTTTTTCAATGAAACTAAGAATGAAGCATTCTCACTAAAGTCCCTAGTTCAGTCCATCCCCCTGTCCCTCCTCATGTGGCTTGTCATTCTTCCCATGGGTTGGACTGGGCCCTCCTGGGGGATGAAGATCCATGTCCTCGGAGGCTCTGTGGGAAGGCCAGGTTTGGGTTTTCTCCCCCGACTGTGCTGCAACGCTGTCAGTTCCGGCCCAGGGCATCTGTCCTGGTTCACGGGCCGCAGCCAGAGCACCGAGGGGACTAGCGTTTAGAACCGCTAATTAAGAGTGAACTGTCCCTTATCCCCCCATAGAGCGTGGCCCTCTGTACTTTTACCTCTGAGCTCCCATCATGCCCTTAACCTGGGGGAATGGGGGGAGGGGGGTCCCTGTCACACTGTGAGGCTCATTACCCTTCCAAGGCCATGTTGTAGGGATTCAGTAGGACGGCTGGCACTCACATAGGCCTGAGCAACCGCCCTAGCACAGACCTGAACAACGGCTTATCGTTCATCTCTTGAAGATGCGTCAAATTTTTCTTTATTTGTTTGAGCTATTTGTGACTTGTGGACAGGACAGTGAAAAGAGACCTGAAAGTGGGTTGAAGAATAGAGGAAATTACATGTAGCGTAGGACCACAGGTGGGAATCGAACCTGCGGGGTTAGCGCAGTTGCGGGTTAAACCTCTGATCCACACCAGCATTTGTCTAGCAATCTTTCTTTTGTAGAGAAAATTGAGTTGGGTTTCTATGATTTTAATGTAAATTAAACATTATGCCCTGAATTTATTTCAGACAAACATTGTCGAATGTGACTGAAAATTAGCTTATAAGGTTAAAAAGTTTATTTTCCTTTCATGGTGACTTTCGTTTAGGTTAAGGAGCTCCCTTAAAATATGATTTAGATCACAAAGTTCATTCTCTCTCTCCCATTTCAATGAATTTGTTATTTTCCCTGAAAGTGACAAGCACATACTTTTCTTCAATTGAATTATTGTAGGCAGTAGAGCTCAAGCAAAAGCACACACTTTTATCCTAGCAAAATATCAGTTTAATGTCTCACAAAGATAATCTTCAATATCCAAATAGCTGTCTCAAGGTCTGCTGGTCAGATTTAAGAACAGAAAGTTTAGGATATATTTCCAATTCATGCTAGTTCTATCTTATGTTATTATATTTCAGGGGGAAATTGTATATCCACAGTGTGCACTTATTTTACGATTGAGATATCCACTATATGGGATGGGAGACATGTATTGAGTAAACAGAGTTATCTAAATGTATTGGATTATTGCTTTACAATTCTCAAGTCCATGAAAGTTATAGAGCTATTACAATCATGACTGTTTTCTCTCTTCTAAAACTACTTGCACACAGGACTCGGACTATCCTTCAACCTCAACGCCTCCCTGACCATCATCAGCAAGTACTTCCTTGTGAGACGGCCTTTAGCCAACGGTTTGGCCATGACCGGGAGTCCCGTGTTCCTGTGTTTCCTAGCCCCTCTTAACCAGTTCTTCCTTTCCAACTTTGGTTGGAGGGGCAGCTTCCTCATCCTGGGTGCGCTGATGCTCAACTGCTGTGTGGCCGGGGCCCTGATGCGGCCCATTCCCTCGGCCATTGTCCCATCCGTGGAGAACGGCTCTCAGAAAGGCCGAGAGGCAGGGAGCCAAGGAACCAAGCTGAAATCTAACTGTTTGAGCCGCATTAAGATCGTGGACTTATCCCTTTTCAAAGACCCAGGCTTCATCATCTACCTCATCGGGAACTCCATGTTCTTCTTCGGGGCTTATGCTCCCATCGTCTTCCTGTCCTCCTACGCCGTCAGCCAGGGCGTGGACGAGTTCTCGGCCGCCTCGCTGCTCTCCATCATGGGATTCGTGGACATGTTCACCCGGCCCGGCACGGGGCTGTTGGCCAACACCAAGTGGATAAGGCCCCGCATCCAGTACTTCCTGAGCTTTGCCATGGTCTTCAACGGGACGTGCCATCTCCTGTGCCCTCTGGCCAATAGTTACGCCAGCCTGGTGGTCTACGCAGCGTTCTTCGGCATTGGCTTCGGCATGGTGTTTGCGCTGATATTCGAGTGCTTGATGGATATCATGGGACCCCTGCGTTTCCCCAAGGCGATTGGGCTGGTCACCATCATAGAATGCTGTCCCATGCTTCTCGGACCGCCTATTGCAGGTGAGATATGCAGTGTACACTACACCACATCAAAGTCCAGAGGCAGCGCATTCCTTGCTATCTAGATTTGACACATTTTAAAATAATGTTAACAACAGCGAGAGTTTCGGTTCTATCATTAATGGGAGCAATGTGTAATAAAGTCAGAAACAAGCACACAATCACAGACAAATGTAGAAAGACACCAGGGTGAATCAGGCTGTGGTGAATGATTCAATGTCATTCTTTCATTCTCTGTCTGCTTGGCTGTTTGTCACACCATGCTCGCAGCCCTAGAAGGGAGCTCAACTGCTTTCTATCCAGGGTGTCATTATTGTGAGATATTCCCTGTAGACTTGCATTATCATCTGTGAGCAGGGGTGCAACCTAGGCTGCAGAAAAAGTTTTAATTGGTCGTAGCTTTTTACAACTGAGAATTCATTTGTCATTCACATGGCTTTGGCTATCAGTATATGTCCACTTGACCATTAGATATCCACACAAATTATGGAATATAACCTTTAACATAATTTAGAATGTAAATAAAGTCTTTACAACGCAAGGCAAGGAAACAAATATTTTGTACTTGTTCTGTGCAAAGAGAAGTTGCTATACTCATTACCTTTGGTTTTGGGAAAATTCCCAACATTTTGACTACCATGTGATAACATTGCTCTTGAGTAAGGGATAGCCGGATAGATACCACATACACCTGTGGACATCGTATCAGCAAACACAAATGTCAACTCTAAAGTTCACTTGGTTGGACTCATTTCCTACCAAGTGTTCCTGACAAATGGGCTGAGGAAGTTAGTGTATGAAACATATTTCACCGTATGTACCCACGTCTTGGCAGATTTATCCATGTCCTCTACTTTAGCCTCTCTCCATTTGATTTAATGAGGTGAAAACTTATACGGCCTAAAGCCCTGTCTGCTGCTCATTTAATGGGGTAAATAAAGGCCAACCAAGATTCGCCTCCAGAGGGCACAATCTTCACGTCTGTCCCTCACCAGATTGCCATCGCTGCCTCTTCACATCTTTCCCTCCCACCCCCCCTCGCCCCCACCCCTCCCTCCCACTGCAAATGCAAGGGTCACCCCAATTAGTGGAAAGCAAGATAATTGTTTGTAATTAGCCTTTTGCTTTGGGTGTTTAATGATGTTCTTAGTTGTGACTCCAGCCATTGAATTCCTGTACCTGGACCGTAATTAGGCTGTACATTTTTTTTAAATGATATACAGTGTATATATATAAATATAATGAGACTCGTGCCAGATGGATTTAATTACCGTTTGGCCAATCAAGGGTGGTCTTAATGAGGGTGATGGTCATCGGTGTGCTCACTAGATGATCGCCATCAATCAGGTGTCAGCAGCCTGTTTCGAGGAGACTGATCCATGGGCAAAGTGACTCTATGTGTGTCACACACACACACACACACACACACACACACACACACACACACACACACACACACACACACACACACACACACACACACACACACACACACACACACACACACACACACACACACACACACACACACAGTAGAAGTAGTCTTTTCGAATCAGATTTTATTTGGCTTGCTTAACCAAAGGAACCGCCCAAATAAACCAAATTGCATCCCTCTGTACTCTCGGACTAGTTTTGCACTTGATGGTGCCGTGTATCTGATTCATTGAAGGGTAAATATGGGGTTTCAAAGATCTTGTTCATTAGAGGATAAAGTGGATAAGGGGTTTAAAATTGATTTTACTTTGCGCCCTTCAGTCATAAAATGCAAGAAATCAAAGGTATCAGTATGTGAAGAAATAAGCTTTTCAAAAAGTAGATATATTAAATCTCAAACTTCATGACAGCATCCAGTTGTTATGTTATTGTTAACACATAGAAATACAATAGATTGTGCGATGTTCCAGGACTGTAGCTTGATCTCCTGCCTCGGTCACCCATTGTGCTATTACTCTGCCAATGAAAGCCAAAGAAAAATGGTGAACCGACTTGACACCATAACAACATTATATTTCAATCTCTTGAACTGAACTTCCCATTTGGCAGTGAATTTAATTCAAAATGTAAATCGTATTTTTAAGCACTGAGTGATTTTGGACCTAAACACGCGTGTTATGAGCCCACTAGAGATCTCTGGTCATCGGGCCGATGTGCTCACTGATGCCAGGGTTTGAACCAAGCACGGGAGAGCAGCTCTTAGTTTTGATCACAGATCTGGAACATACTTCCAGAACATGTACGGTCTGCCTTCACACTTTATTATTTAAAATCAGAAAATTACTGTTTGCCGCGGGTTTTAGTTTAAAATGTATGTCTGCACATGTATTCTCGCTGTTAGTTTACGACTGTCCCTTTTAATGTTTTTCCTTGTAATTTCTTCTTTTGTAAAGCGCCTATGAATGGCCTTGTGTTTGAATGGTGCTATGGAAATATACTTCAATCAAACACAACCAACCGGGTGGGGTTGGGTGGCACACAAAAAAGCGCAGAGAGAAATGACGAAATGACATGCCTGTCTGGGAGCAAGCGGGTTCCCTTTTGCTATTTTTATTAAGGACTGGAGACTTAAATCTGATCTTAACCACATTTGTCACCTCTCTGCCGACTTAGGCTAGAAATGTAGTGTTATTAGAATTGGCCTCTCTCCTGATTCGTTCTAGTCTCAGCCGGCCAAATTGCCTTCCCAGAGATGCTGGTTCACTGATGGTAGTGGAGGTGGGGTAGGGAGTCGAGGGGAGCGGGTGTAGTAATGGCTATCATTTTCACTGAGGCTCTTTCTGAAAGCCAGGGTTTGAAAAGCACGTTGAAAGCTATTGTTCTTATCCACACATACAGGCACAGGACCTACGTTCTGTGCGAGGGAATGTCTCCTTAGCACCCTACCTTTCATAGTGGGGTTATGACTTATACTATTTATATCATTCTTGTTGCATACACCTGCTCACTTGTTGTACATCACATCGTCATCTGACAAACTCACTGCATGGTATCAGCTTGGATGTATGGTATCATACCAGTGCATTAGGGACCTCGTCATACCTAGCTAGCTCTGTGTTGACCAGCTACTGCTGTACCATTAGGACCATATACTATTGTTTGGTTACACCTTGAAGGTAGTGGAAGAGATTACTAGGCAACAATCCAACTGTCTTCTGTCCTCAGGGGCTCTGGTAGACCACTATGCGGACCACAGGTATCTCTTCGTCATGTGCGGGGCCGTGATTCTCACCGGTGGGCTCTTCCTCTTCGTCATGAACGTGTACAACTACCACCGGATAGACAAGAAGGGGAAGGCCAAGGACCAGGAGCTGCAGGGGGGCGACATCCAGCAGCAGGAACAGGCCTTGGAGCACATGCCAGAGGAGGGTCCACTGGCCCCTGGGTCGGGGGAGGATGAGATGGGGCCCGGGGCCACGGAGGAAGATGAAGCCATGGGGGAAGATGGAGCCATGGGGGATCATGTTAGGAGGAGTGCTGATCACTTGAGTAAGGGGAGCCAAGAGTTTCATGATATTTCTATTTAGTTTCATGATGTCTCTTTTTAGTTGAATGAGTCTCTGTGTAGAAGTTGTGCTTGGAGTTTCTTTTTTGCAGTATTTTTATTTTACTTTTTTATAAGTTAGAGTGATTGCATTGTTGTGCATTGGTGTATTTTACTTGAAATAGTCATGCTGATTTGCAATCGATTTTTGCCTTTTTTTATGGATTGCTGCACAATTTGCACAATTTACAAGTAATGTGTGAATGAATGTTGCATTTAAATTGTTCCTTAAAATTCAATGAATATTTACCGCAGTGGTTTTACCTCGGGTCTAAATGACATAAGATGAATGGATGATGTGTTGCTACATCTGAGCAAGAGGGTCTGGGACGGATTGAACTACTGTGCATTCCGTTCAACTATTATTATTTTTTCTTTAAAACAAGCATTCATCAATGAAGTGGAGACATGTAAACCATGCTCCTGTTTTAAAATGCTCAGTGTTCTGAGGCCTTTTCTGTTGTAGGCCTACTGTATTTCAAGTTAAGAGAACTTTTCAAAGTGCATTTTAATTTCAATATGGTATACTCTTGTTAAAGTAAAAATGTTTCAGTACCAAATTTAATGGTAACGGTTACTTTCAATGTAAAAGCATTTCATGTTGAATGTTTGACTTTCTGAATGATTGATTTAATTTATTTTAATGATGCAGTTTGAAAGTATTCTATTTGCCAGGGTTCTATTTATAGTAGTGAAATCACCTAAAAATGTAATTTGACTCAACATTGGGGTTGTATTTAATGTTAGCTGTTGGGCCTGTTTTCCACCACACACGCCTAACGCTTAATCCATTACCTTACTCTTGAACGAGAAGGTCTTGCATCATGTTGAGTTGTAAATGTCTTATTGTTTACAAATGTTTTCATTGACTTAATTTGACTTTGTTACAGAGCGTTGACTTACTTTACATTCCTTACTTAATGTTCCGGCCATACCGTATCCCTCCTCCTCTGACATTACCTTTCCACATGCATGGTCACTTTGTTTACATAGACATGGTTCCTGCTTATTTTAAAAATGACCGTTTTGGAGTGTTTATCTGGGTTATGCACTCAGATATTAATTTGTGCCATCATATGCTACTGAAGATTTCTCACAGGATAAATATTCATAACTTTTTTTTTCTTTCTGTGTGACATTTTGTGATTTTACAAATTCCTAATTAAAGATAAATAATAAAGGGGATGAACCACAAACATGGATGACTGTGAACGTCTTCCACATTGCTGTTTTCCCCGCTGTACAGCATCATGGGTGTAACGAGCGCAAGTCACTAACGGTGTCTAAATAGTTAATTACGCCTACAAGAGCCGTGTGTGTCTTGAATGCTCATGCATATTGCGAGGCGCGCCGTGCATAACAATGCGTACGGTACACAGAGACCCTCCTGATTGGTGGTTAGGGTTAGGCCGACAACCCCGGCTTGTCGTCTTTCGGGTCTTTTTGCACATTCCACCATTCTGACATTCAAGAGTAAAAACGATCGAAGTCAAGATTTGTCCAAAAGCCTTGTGCTTCGTGGTTGTGACGGCGGTATCGGTTGGCCGTGTCCAATATCTCACGTCAATTAAAAGACTTTGGGACAAACTTGAAAATGTCAGCAGCTTAAGGACGCGTAGGCTACACCTAATGAAGCGGGGTGTTCCGGGCCGGCGCCTCGAACCGTGTGCGGTCTCACACGTGCACTCAGCAAATCGGTGGGCCAATAAATTAAGACTAAGTGCGCGCACGCGCGCACACACACACACACACACACACACACACACACGGCCACGCGGTCCAGCACAACCTTGGCCCAGTGTGAAGTTATGAACACACGTCCTGCGGACCAGGCAAGGTGGCGCTGTTCCCCCAGAGACGTGCCGATGGCCGTTGTGTTCAGGAATCTGTGGCTGATTGTATATTTTTCCCCGTCCTGGTCTCCTGTTCACTTCAGTTCTCTGACCCACTCCGGGGACACTAGAGGTCTATGGGGTGGCATTTGTAAAAGTTTCTCAAAACTGTGCTCCACTTTTTATTAGATGTAGCCCCATTTCTACCTCTTTTTAGTTTAGTAATAACGTCCCCTGCAAATGGACACTTTCACATCGGTACAATGCAACCCCAAAAATATGTACATCACATTTTTACCTAAATTGGCCATCGTTAATGTGAGGCACGTTTTTATAGGCTACTTATTTCAAAGGTGCTCACGGCCCACATGGAACTTTCTCTTTGTGGCCTGTGACTCTCAAGACAGATCGCGAACATTTCCCAGCTCTGATCCATGTTGGAATATGGGCTAAAAACATCAAAACGAACAGCTCTGTTTAAAAGTGTGTTCACCCACTCGTAGAAACACTGATTGGTTGAGTGCTGCAATCAGCGCTCAACTATTGTTGTTCTTTATTCTTTTTAGGCTTTATTCTTTCTTTCTTTCTTTATTATTCTCTACAAATGTTGGGACCCTATCCTTCAGACAGATTCAATTCCACTTTTTAAATGTTCGTATTAGCTTGGAATCGCACACTACCATTCACATTTGAACATATTTAAAACTTAAGAAAATATTTAAAACTTTTGAAAATATTCTACTTTCCGCGGTCCGCCCATTCTCTGCCACTTCAAAATACAGTGCTACCCATTGCAATTTTGGGTACGTTTATCAGATTACTCTAAAAATATATATATTTTTTAGCCAATCGGATCACTCGGAAAAAAAAAAAAGTCCAACCTTCTTGGTGAATCTGGCCATTGATGAGCGCTGCCCACCATGGCGTGATAGGCCTACACACAAACTCACACTTGACTGGGACCGGTGTGCGAAATACGGGGGGGTCCGGGGCTGGGCCCCCCCGATTAACCCATGAGACCCCCTGAAAGCCTCAAAAGCAAAATTTGAAGGGGGTCTCAAATTTCGTCAAAAAAAAAAATATAGGCTTTATATATATATATATATATATATATATATATATATATATATATATATATATATATATATATATATATATATATATATATATATTATTGTCACTAATGGTAATTTAAATGTGTTTAAGCTCACCATGTCCAGTTTTCAGAATTTTAAACATTTATTCACAAATATGTTCTATTTTTTGCCAAGCAGAGCCAGCCAGTCCTGTGCGTATGCAAATTAGCCAAACAGAAGAAGAAAAACATGCGTGTGCAGGTCCATTTATTTTATTTTATTTTTTTTATTATTTTTTTTATATAATTTTTTTATATAATTTTTTATGTATATTTTTTAATATCATTTTTTAATGATTTATTTATATATATATATATATATATAATTTCCATAGGGCTGCATGAATGAACATGAATGAAGTATAGTAGGCTATGCCATGCGTTAAAATAATAATAATAACAATAATACATTCGAGCAAAGTATATTCCAGGCTTCCAAAACAAAATCTAGTTTTAGGGTAAATGATTGGTTAAATGATTTGGGAAAGAATAGCTGATACAGCGTTAAGTTGTACTTTTAAATCAATGCATCTGCAAACACCGTACAGCAAACACATATGTTCTTGACCCAGACATCGTGTACAAGCCCATTACCTTTAGGATTGTATTTGATCGTGAGAAAACATAGTTTTACCGCGAGTGAGTGTTTAAAATAATGAATGAATGCGGGTGATGCTTGGTGGGCGTGTGTGTGCGCGCCCATCTGTCTAAACACACGCAAATTAAACACGTAACGCATAATGCAGTCCATGGCGATATATATCAACAGGGAGACAGATGCATATTGTGGCGAGCTGCACGGGATAGAGACGGGAGCCCAGGTTAAGCAGTCAATCAACTCCGGCGCCCCATACACCGCTTGGCTATGTGACTTGTCTTTATTTACACAAACATTTCAACAGAAAACACGGCACACCTGACCAACACGAACAGCACTCTCACACAGTTTACATGCACAGCTTAATTCGATTAAAGCCATAGCTCGATTATGCTCCTCAATTGGACAACTGCAATTGTCCGCGTCTACATGGCGGTGAGTAAATCGATTCATTGGCCGAAGCGTGTCATGCCCCGGTACGATAGGTGGCGCTGTGCCCATTTCAACTAGTGGTAATAGAGCCACCGGTTGACCTCTTTACGTCACCAGCAACAACAAACTCATTCGAGAAAGCGATGTTTCAGCAGACAGCTGTCAGTTCACTTCGGGTCTATATCATTTCTCCGACACTCCATTGTTCCGGTCGTATGCCGACTCCTCCGGCTGCTCTGCCGGCGGAGCAGTCCGCATACGACCGAGAGGAACAACAATGGAGCGTCTGAGAAATTATATGGGGACCCGAAGTGAACTGACAGCTGAAACATCGCTTTCTCCTCCATGTCGCGTTTCAATCTGGACTTCAGAGAGTCAAAGCCAAAGTTAATTTCCCCCAATTCCTTTTGCCCATGGGCGAGATAAACTCGACTAGGAGTCTTTACTTGTTGTGGAAGTACCAGAGAGTCGGAGAACCCGACGCAGTCTGTAAGATTCATAATATCAGAGAATACCCCCGTCAGTTCGGCCGTGGCGCAATGAATTAATAAAGATCGTAGTTATTTTACAACCTCGTTGATGAGAAACATTTAGAAAAACATGGACTTTTTAAGATGACTATGAATCGCATTATCTAGGGGTCTTAACTCGACTATGAGTAAGCCAATTCGATTTGAGTATAGCTCGACTAAGGTGTATACATGCATCTTAGTAATCCAATCATAGTTGGACTAAGCCAATAAATCGACTTTCTTGAGTGTCATGTAAACGCACTGACTCATGGTGTCGGACTAAAAAACTAAAATGTCCTAAAACAATTGTCCCAGTAGCCTATCCTTTACGGCACCTGGAACACGGCGACCACGCCCACGTTCGCCACAATATTATGAACACAAGTCGACAACGATAATGTATACAATACTGGTAACAAACGATATTTGTTAATGTATTGCCGCATATCATTAAATAGACCCACAGTTGTGGCCATCGAGGACCGCGTCCGCATATGTTTTAAGTTGTCTTTGCCGCAATTTACATGACAAATCAGTGTTTCTGAAGTTGGAGAAGAAAACGCTATTAGATGTGTTAATTATGCATATTATTTTGCCATAAACTGAGCCATTTGAAGTTTGAAATTCATGTGGTCATGCATCTGTCACAGCGGAGACTGCAAACGCGCTGTCAAAAATCAACTCGTCAAGTCAAAATGCGCTGGCTCTTAAAGGGGATGGGAGATGCCACTCTCATTGGTTTATTGCATGTTACGCCCAAAACACACCTACGGGTTTCAGCCCACAAAGTACTTTGACTTTGCGCCTTGACGTCTGCTAAGTATGCTATAGGCCTACTGCATGAGAAAAATTTAGATCGATATTGCGCAACAATCGGGAGATGGGGACCCCCCCGAATATTGAAGGGTATTTCGCACACTGACTGGGACACTGACCCGATTCAACCATTTCAAACTTTATCAGCTCAGCTCATATTTTTTCTTCAAGGTATTCAAACTGTCTTACTTTAGCTATTTGTTTAACTCTTCACTTTATTTGTTTACAACCATTTTACATTTTTTAAATGGTGTGCATGTTTACATTGTTTACTCCATTTAGACTTTTGAACTCTTTGACACAAAACATACAGCACTCACACTTTTTTTTTTTTTTTACAGGAAATGCATTTTCTAGTTACCTGTTGATGTTCAAGTGTCAGTTCTCGTTGACAACAAAAAATGTAATGATTGTGTGTGTGTGTGTGTGTGTGTGTGTGTGTTTGTGTGTGACAACTTGCCTTGGAAAAGCCTATGACGTTTTGATTACTTTTGACCTTTTTTTGATCTGAGTGGATGGGATTTCTGCTGTTTACACGCTGAGTGTGTGGAGGGTTGGGGGGCGATGAGGTCTGCCCACTGTTGCACACAACGCATGGCAGAGAAAAATGTGGTCTCGTGGGTTTAGGGAGACGGCATATATCAACGGCAAACAAAAAATGGAATGATCTGTTTGAGTGAGACAGATATCCCTGGGCCTGCGTGTAGTGCAAACAAAGGCTGCCGGTGTAATAATGATCCCCTTTGAATATTTACAGGGGAACGGTGGTTTTACGTGTGGGCCCACGTATGTGCACACACATATAGGAATGTATTTCTTATTGAGCATTGGATTACAAATTGTTTAGACCTATATACCTACCTGCTGCGTGTGTAGTCTGTAATGAATCCTCGTTCTAACCAGAACATCGTCGGATCTCCCGTAGGAGCTCTCCTATCGATACACTCTGAAGGTTCCATCTGAACGTTTTCGATTGTATTTCTTACAGCGAAAAAACTGTGCAGCTGATGGATCCACTTTACCTGCATAACAAGACTCTCTCAATGCTCTCAAAGCGCTGACCAAAATGTGATCTACATATTTCGTCATGCAAAGGACCCAATGTTCAATAAAGACGTGTACATAAGTCCCTTCCGAGCTCTAGATTGCATCCCTCTTTGCTAACTTAGTAATCAGCTTGAATTATGTAACTGTGTGGACTAATCGGCAGGCTGGATACTCCCTCATGTGATGGCTGAAATCTGACATGCGTTGTGCAATGGCTTGTTGACCTTGCACCCTGTGGTAAAACAGGACACCTTTGAACAAAGTGTTGTTTTTGTAGTAGAATAGCACAGTTTTCTCCACTGCCGATATGTTGGAGGAATATGTTGCAGTTACCCCACGCCACCTTGACCAGTACACGGAAGACCCACGTCAATGCTCTGTTCGAATCCCCCTACCACCTCCTGTCAACCTCTTCTAATGCATTATACATCCCCAGGCCAGGGATGGCACTGCCACTCCTAGCCAAGCGTGTGTGGGTGTGGGTTGCCGGGTATTGTGTGTGTGTGTGTGTGTGTGTGTGTGTGTGTGTGTGTGTGTGTGTGTGTGTGTGTGTGTGTGTGTGTGTGTGTGTGTGTGAGAACGCAGAAATGGAGCCAGAGAGAAAGGGAGACAATGGATGGAAAGAATTCAATGAAAAGAGGCACCACACTGACTCTATGGAGGACTAAAACAGGACCCGAAAAGAAAGGAGAAAGAGTGGCACTCTAACAAGGGATTTTACACGGGGATTTCATTTCTTTAAGGAAGTAAAGTCACGTCCCTTTTTAATTCATCATGTTTATGTTTTTTTTCAAGTTCAAAAAATGGAGCCAGAGAGCGTAGATAATAATAAAAGTAATGTAATGTACATCTATAATTAATATGCTCTCTATGGGCCCTGTGGTCAGGGAGAGGCGGGTGATTTAGTGTGTTTATTGTGTGTGTGTGTGTGTGTGGCAGGCCATCGCCATGGTAATTCTAGTCATCACTCCAGGTTGAGCCTGGCCAGTACAGGACTGTGGGCCATCGGCGGCTCAGGTGGTCCCACAGGTGTGGAGGGAAAGTGTTTTTCCTTCTCTCTCTCTCTCCATGTCTGTCTGTTCTTCCCTCTGTGAAACAACAAGAGAGAAAGGGACGCGGGTTGCAGCCCGGCCCCCAGGCCACCGGTCTCCTTCTGTGTCCCTGTTCTCTCTTTCTCTCCCTGCAGTTCTTTCTCCCGCTCTACGTCCTTTGACCTCCCTCTCACCTCTCTTTACGGCAGCGGATTTCTGTACCTCTGCCCCAGCTCGGTTCATCTGTCCTAGCTGCCCTCTTTACGTACATAAGTGATCTCCTCCTATGTCCTCTGTCTCTCTCGCTCTGAATACATGCCTCTTTCCTTCTATATATTAATATATTGTCTCTCTCTCTGTCTGTCTCTCTGTCTGTCTCTCTCTCTCTCTCTCTCTCTCTCTCTCTCTCTCTCTCTCTCTCTCTCTCTGTGAATGCACTTGAGGAGTCTCCTCCCTCCTCCTCCATCTTCCAGCCAGAGCGCTTTGCAGAATCACAGTTCAAACCAACCTGCCTCCCGGTTTACGGCTGCTTCTGAAACCTTCTGCCACTTTGAATCTCCACCGTTTGAACCAAAAGCCCCATTGCATCTCTTTCACACACACACACACACACACACGCACACGCACACGCACACATACAAATACACACACATACACACACGCACACGCACACATACAAATACACACACACACCCACACCCGCCCACACCTAGTCACTAGTCATTTGTAAAAACCGAGACAACATCTCTACTACTTTTTACTACTCTGCCGCTATTTTCTTCCATTTATTCTTCAACAACCTCTACCTCTCCGTCGATCAACCATTTCGGTTCGCCCGCGCCGCATTCTCAAACTCAACATTTGCGTTGAAATGAGAGGAAATACCAACCCTGTGTGTCTCTGTGGTCTTGTTCTCCCTGCCAGGCGGGATGCCTTCTACCACACTAAGTGCTGCATGTGATTAAGGCTTTGTCAACAGATGTGGAGCAGGTTGCTGGGGTGTGTGGACTTTGCCAGCCAGGTGCCCCCATGCCCGGGTTTAATGGGCAGCATATGGAGGCACTGACTGATGAGCGGGACGGCGGTGCTGACTGGTGGTGGAGTGGTCTGTAACCGCTCCCCTTGTGCCCCACCACACAGACACACACATGCATGTGCCTGCGCACACACAAGCAGAAATCCACACACACACACACACACCTACACATTCATTCACACACACACACACACACACACACACACACACACACACACACACACACACACACACACACACACACACACACATACACACACAAACACACGCACACATCTACACTTACGCACACTCAACTCACGTATGGAATGATAAAAGTGTATGAAGCCCTCACTCTATCTAGCCCTCTATCTCATGACAAGAACAATCTGCAACCTCAAGGTTCAAGGTACATTTTATTGCCATATAGTGCAAACACAATTGGAATTTTTTGCAGCCAGTTATGCACGGATGTGGTTGGCAGACAAGACATTTAGGACAAGACATGATATGACAAGACAACAGTGCAATGGGAATGATAGGTGCTGTAAGTAGTAATACTGATAATGATGCTAGTAATATAATATAAATAGCAGAGCCTATTTTGAAGAACAGATGTATGCCGCAATGCCTTTGCTCGAGGTGGAGATATCTGAGATTATATTAGTAATGGTGAAAATTGGACAACCATCACCCAAAGGGACTCACAATTAAATCTGTTTTATTTGACTGAAATCAGGCAAATGCTTGACTTTTTGGACTATGTCTTTTCTCTTGGCTGTGTGTGTGGTAAAGTGGCCAAAATAGTTTGCATGCAACGTTTTCTTTAACGAGAAGACTATTAGTTCAGCATAGTGGAAATTAAAAACTGAAGCCTCTCAGTCCTGCGGGTCAAATTTGCCCTTCCTCTGAGTGGAAATGGCTTTCTGTGTAATTGGCCAAGCTACCATCCCCCTCTGCTATGAACAAATTGGTGAAAGGAAAGATGGTGTGGTTGACATGGCGTTTGGATTCTATGGCAACAGGCATCAGCCATGTTGGACGGGTGGTGTTTAATTAGAGGTCGACAGCCACCCCAGACGAAACACTTTTCTATTAGCTCAATATGTCATACAACACCTCGGCCACAACCAAACCCACTCAGGCACCACCGCAAGCATGACAGCATACATGCACACGCATGTTGCACACATGCACGCGCATGCACTCACACACACACACGCATGCACACAAACACATACACGGACACGCACGCATGCACGTACACACACACACACACACACACACACACACACACACACATACACACTCCACTCATACAGAGAGAGAGGCGGTGTTTCTTGTTTTGAACTGAGATGGAAATAGAGTGGGGGTCGAAGCGGAAGGGAAACATAGAGCAGGAGAGTGACCAAGATCAGCAGAACAGTAGCAGGGGACAAGGTGGTCCAGGCTGAAAGAGGACAAATGAGAGTGAAGGGGATATACACCCTTTGGGATGCTCTCGCTCGTTGTTTTTAGGCAGTAGGTTCATTTATTCAGTTCATTACTACAGCGTACATCTCTGATTGGAGGGACATTTCGGCAGGGCCAAATCAGCATCTGTTTGATCTCTATTCTGCACTCATGCCGAGCAAATTGTGGCACAGGCTGCTTGGACCATTAAAAACACCCCACAACCCAAACAACTACTGTGTGTGTGTGTGTGTGTGTGTGTGTGTTTGCGTGCGTGCGTGTGTGTGTGTGTGTGTGTGTGTGTCAATCAAGCCTTTTGAATATAGAGGAGAGCTCTGTGTATAAGAGGACAAAAGTAGATTGAATTATTTGGAGGTTCTAATTTTAAAGCAATCTTCTTTGATGTTTTCTTCAAAGTATAAATGGAACAAAAGTCCATTACATGCACAGACAGACATGCCAAGAGTGATTTTGTTAGTGAGTCACACTGTCACATTTCTGACAGTTCAGCCTATACATGCACGAACAAATGCAATACTCTGCATTGTTTAGTATGTAATGGACATTACTTAAAGACCTGCATGCATGGCATTCATTATTCCAAGTATTTTGTTCTTTGCACAAAGGGGTTTCATAGACAGACCTATAGTGCCCAGGTTTGTGAGCCAGACCCTAAGCTATACAAGCTAAAATGTTAAATTGACTTAATCGTTATATATGCAGGAACATAGATGATGCACAACACAGTGTGAGTCCTATAAAAGGTAGTGGTAGTTAGCTGTGTGTTCGGTGCATGTGTGCATGTGCGTTTAGCAGTCATCCAGAGTGGAGTTTTGCGAGGACCCCTGGGGTCTCCATCTAAGGAAGATTGGAGTCTTGTCAGGGGTCCAGGATTGGGGATATGCTAAATCCTGGCTAACATTGAGTGCGTTTGCATATCTCTCTTCTCCCAGTCAGTAAAGTGTGTGAATTGGAAGCAGGTTATTAGCAGGAGTTCACTGCTCATCCTCACCGCTCCTCTGAACAGGTCCTGGTGGTGGTGGTGGTGGGGTGTGACACGTCATGCTCGGGTGAGGAACAATTTCACCATGTTGCCTCACGTTGAAACAGCCCCAACACACATTTGGTGAAGAAGGGAGGGACTGGATGGAGTGAGCGGCGCAATGAGACATGCGATGTGGTCCATGGGTTGTCGTTTTCGGCCACTAGAGGTCAGTCTTACTCCATTAATGTAATAAGCAAGATCTGTCAATCATTTTCCGGTCGCTTTGTATCGTCCCCTCGCTTGGTCTTCTACTGCCGGTGGCTGTCGAAGTATCTCCTTCGTCTGAGGGTGCAAGTTTGCAAGTTTATATATTAAAAAACATTACAAATTCTACTTCTATTCCCAGAACTTAAGCAAAAACCACAAGGTGCCTAAACACATCGTTTATACTCTTAATCCAACAAATCTGCCTGCAAAATCCATAATTAACACAAAAACACACACAGTCATTTTGTATTTGCCATTTCATTTGTATGACATATTATCATGTATTTAAGTATGTAAAACATGATGCAAAAACAAGAATGTAAGCAAAGATTAGGCTGAGGGACTGGGCTGAGTATCTATATTTTATTTAAGATAACCACAATATTTAGAGGAGGCCCAGAGATCGATGGGCTGAGTAAGTTATGGTTAGAATCTGGTCCACACCTGCCTAGATGAGAGCCGCAAGACTACCAGAGGAAACGAGCCCATTCCATCTCCCTATCATCTTGTCTTTAAGTGGCTTCACAAACAATTAACATAACGCAAACCAGATTTAAATGAGACAATCTACTGGACATATTGGGACGGTATATAATCTGTGAGACATGCTAACAGGATCTTGACACACGTTTACAGTCACATATGAGAGAGCAGACATCACAATTTCCTCATCAAAGGATCCCTCCCATCCTATATTGATTATCCATGTGTTGTTGTCAACGTTTAGGTTTCATTACTGCTGACACACACACAGACATACACACACACACACACACACACATATAGACACACACGCGGGCCAAGACGGATACACAAAGCTGCTAATGGCTGTGATGTGATGTGAATAT